>NC_069368.1:61405681-61708712 GCF_021730395.1 Mercenaria mercenaria | reverse complement strand
CTAGTATATAGTGGTAGTAACTGGTTCGGATAAACTATCTCTACAAATAATAACTCCTAATGCGAACTTTTATCATCGCAGAGACCCACTTATGTGAAAATCATCTGGTCCTAATTTATATACATCGCTACATCGATAATTGCGGACTTGTCTTAAATTGTTTAATTGAGTCTATTCGTAAGAGTTAATGGAAAGTGCAACACCATTCAAGCCCCCTACCTCCGGCTAAAGCAGAAATGTTTTACATAATTGTTGATTGGACTCAAAGAAAACATAACGAGACAGTGCAAATATTGTAATCTTTAGTCAGGTAAAGAAAAATCAAGGAAAAATGTGCTATATTATTTGCGTAGGCCGTTCGAACCATGTGCTGTTTTTGTGAGCAGTGACATTCATATGTCTTATTTCTAATTCTATGAATCGTCTAACATACACAAATTATAGCTTCTTTTTATCACCACTTTATTTAAATTTGACATTTACTTGGTTCAAAATCGATATTTATTAATGACAAAACGTTACAAGTTGTAATCTCTCTACAAAATCGTTTTAAAAATACATTTGAAACAGGGTTTGCTTTACTTATGAATATGTTAAAGCCAAATGCCAGCAATTTTTGAAGCACATCTAATTGTTCATTTGATGAAACGAAACCCCAGTTATTTCGAGAGAATGTTTCAAATCCTGTTGTCTTGTTAATCTGTAGTCCAAAATGAACTTCTATGGCTAGTTGTTTCACACACTTTAACTCTCGAGACAGCAGCATGTCCGGGAGAACTTTCCATTCCCATCCTTCTATATCTATCTTCAGAATATCGATTGTTTTCTATAAAATATCATTAAATAACTATATCAAATGCAACTTTTACACATGCAACAATTTCTTTTTTAGCCTTCAGTAAAGTAATTTTTAGTGCGATTGAAAATATGAAGAAGTGATTGTAATATATGCAGTTACTTAACTATGCAATATAAGCATAATAATGCTACAAAACAGACTTCTTAAGACTGAAATTATAATAAACATACACGTGAGTGTCCAAGTTTTCTCATTATGGATGAAAGCGTCTGCATTTCCCAACCATCATCATTAGTAAAATCTGTATCGGCTATCCCAATTAGATGGAAATTAACTCCCGATGGAATTTTTATATCTTTTCTTAAAGGTTGACTGAAAATAAATTCCACAAATATACTTTCAGAGTTTAAGAATAAATTTTATCATAATAAGTTTCTTTTTTTGTTTGGTTTTCTGTCATAGAATGCATCAAACCCCCGAGCAGTGTCACTTACAGTTATCGGTACTGTAGACACTAGAGAACATACAGATGGGACTGAATAACAGCCGTATGCTATTAATTAAATTTTGAAATTTCGTTTGCAAATTTATTATGTTAGTTGTTCTAAATTTACTCATTTCCGTACACTGTAAGAGCCCGATGTAAATAGAAATAATGGAATTGAACGTCTTTCGAAATCAGTCAAAGAAATTGAATACTCGATTACAGGAAGATGTAAACAGAACAAATTCGTCAGAACAGTCTTCTAAAAGCTGTTGTATAGATGTAAAGACGTACATAGAATATATATGACCCATAGTTTTGAAAAAAAAAATCGGTGAAAACGACAGTTTTCATTAAACTAACCCATAAACTAGCAAACTATGTCATTTTTAATAAATACACATTTTCAGTAGTAATGCAAAATGCGTTTGAAGTAATTAAGGTACAGGCTTTACGTGCCAAAATTGCGGCCATTTTAGACTCAAAATTAGCTTATTATTTGCAACTCTTGCTTTGATAAATAATTTATAATTGCTACTAAAGCTTTTATTTCTTTTCATTTTTATCAAAAAGTAAACGAGTGGCCTCCTTGCCGCTACACATTCGTTGTAGTGCTAAATTATAGGTGGCCCCACTTTCGTTGAATTTATAAGATACGTAGATTAAATGAAATCGTGTTTTGCTAAACAAACTAGAAGTGCCTTCATTTTATCCACTCTTTCAAGGAAATCGAGCAGAGTTATTAATAACAACAACGAACAGTGTCACGCACAATTTATTTAGAAAATATATTGAACAGTTCTGAATTTTTGAATGATTGTTTTCAGTACTGATCTGTAAATTTCACATCAATAGAGTTTCGGACATTCCTAGTAGCCGGACGAAATTTATAAAATTGACACCAACAACGACATTCCAATCCAGTTGTTGTCCCAAAACAGCAACTAATATTTTCAACAGAGTACAACGTATTCCCATACATCAAATGAACTGGGATGTGGGTTTTATTCATTTATTAACAAAGAAACCGTAAAACTTAAAGAATATTGATCTTACAGGAAGAAATCGCTTAGAACTACTTGTGAAAAGCAGTTTACAGTTTGTATTTTCTGATTTGTAAGCATTAAAATAGTCAAACTGATGACAGAGTTGTCCTCTCATTAAACAAAACTAAACACATGTTTATGAATGTTGCATATTTATTGATATTCTTAAGTAAGAAAACATTTAATTTAGCAGTAATTTCACAGATATAAGCAAGGAGATATTGCTAATTAATTATAAAAGTAGGGAATATTTTTCTTATGTCCTTCATAAATGAGACAAATTCTTCAGGTACGAGGGCCGTTCAAAAATAACGAAGATTCTTATTCTAACTTGTATAGCAAAACAAGCAATAGACCATCATAATTCGCAATCTTTCTGCTTACTTAACGGAAAATTTGACGTGATAATAATCAAACAGTAAGGAGTTACGCCTCCTCGAAAACAGTCACACATACCAGCCCGCGCAAGATAATCCTACTTCAACGACGTTTACGAACACTTATGCAAAGCATCTCAAATATGGTGAGCAGTAATTGGTCTATGTGCAGAGTAAATATTGACGTTAGATTCTTTGATTTCTCTCTAGACCTTCGTTGTCTTATAGAAATTCTGGTTCATTTTGTAAATCGTTTGTACCACTCGAAGATCAAGACACAGACTATCGAACATTGTTGTGACGTCTGATTCATTTGTTATAAACTACTGCTGGTGTTTGCCAATATCTCCACACATATTAACAACTGTCTGATTAGCTGTGCAGGCTGGTGACGACATTTCATGCAAACAGCAAAAGTCCATGTTCTAACACACTGTTTACATCGGACTCTCATGTCCGAAAGACACTATGTTGTCGGTGCATGTCGCCTTGGCATTTTGTTGCAATTTGACATATTTTCCAAGGTAAACAAGTGGGCTATCATTGCGAACATTAGCCGTCGAATTCAAATCATAACAGATGACAAATCGACTGCACCGCTTAAGCGTAGTTGTGGTTATAAAAATGTTCTACTGGCTTCGCCTGTCAGCAAAATGTTAAAAAAAAAAGACAAAATTACAAACAGATTGCGAATTACAATCTTAAATTTCGCATTGCAGCATATACAAGAGTCTGCTTTTGACAGCAAAAGTCTTCGTAATTTTGTGAATTGCCTTCGTATATAAGAATGATTCCCTGTCCACAGAATATGATTGCAAATGTAAAGACTAGTATTAGGTATTATAACTATGCAATAATTTTATTCATTTTTAATTTGCGTTTGATCTATATTACATTTCAGGTAATAGTATGAATGGAGATGATCACTCAGATACCTTCAAGTTGATAATTGTAAACAATTTCTTACATAGTTTTCTATATGATAAAACATAAATAGGCCTTCTAAGTAAATCTCAACAGTTCTTATTCACTATCTATATTGTTTCTACTGTAGGCAAGTACTCTGTAAATAACTATTCAATATTCTGTATATTCAAGGTTTGTGCACTACAATAACTTTTTTAAAATGTTGTCTGTCTTTAGAACATTGTAAGAGAAAAGGGAAATGGAGGACATATTTATGCCAGAATAACAAGCACACTGTTAATTCAGATCAACTATGAGACCCAAGAACATCTTCAATGATTATTTTCTAAGATATTCATTATTTTCATTTCATTTAAGATTAGAATTGAAATCTACTTTGTGAATTTAATAAAGTGTTCATTTATATTTTTTGAAAAAATATGTTAATAATATTTCATCTTTTACTTAGTTGAAAATAAATAAATAACCATATGTATTTACCTATCGGCTTCTTTTTTTCGACAATGCCAATAAACACCTTAAGTGGTTTATAACAATTATCAGACCTGTACTACTTCTTTTGTTTACACGGAAATCTTTTTGACAAAAATCCCAAGTGCCTGTGACGGGATTCGGCACGGGTCGCTTGGGTGCTAGTCCAATGCTCGCGGAGCCCAAGAGTCGAGACACTTACGCAGTTGTCAGAGATTAAATTTAAACGTACCTGTTGTGCATAAGCGACCGTAACCATGCAGCAGAAGAATGAGAAGTCCGCGCATTTCATTTACGGTGTGCGCGCGATTGATTTTGTAAATAATATTATTGCTTGCTTTCCAAACAGTCCGTTTTAAAGAAATATTTTGACCAGCTTTACAAATCTTGAAAATTGATCTAAACATGACTTTGCTGTAAAATTCAACATTCAATTTTAAACAGGGCATGAGATTTGTCTGAAAGATAAAACAGGCATACTCAGGAAAGTTTAAGTTGATAATGCTTCAACAACAAAAAAATAATGCCAATGATAGCATTGCTAAAACTACAAACACCAAAATTGTCCTCCAAGTTAATTATTAATCCGCTAATGAAAATTGTGGCAATTTTCCGTACAATTAACATGGAACATAAATAAAAAAAGTATGTATTTTAGAAAATAACCCAGTTAAATGTTCGTGGTATATCATATACCGTTTCCGGACGTGTCTGAAATAAGATTGACAGTTTAAACATATTTAAAAGGCAGTTTCTAAGTTATGGTAATGGGTTGGAGACTGGTCATTTCTCGTTTTCTAAAAAAAATGTTGAATATTGTTAATCCATATCATATTAAAGGCTGACATTTTCATGCATTTAAATATCATTATATAGCAATAATTTTATTTATATACTAACATTACATGTAGAGTTGATGGAAATGAACAGAAGGAAAGACAAGACTGAAAGAAATGGACAGGTACATAATTGTTTTGCAAAGGTACAGTGAACATTTAAATATGATAAATATGGGAATTTAGTCTAGTATATCGAAGAAATATATATTTTATATTCTGCACTGTACAAACTGTTGTCGGTCTTATGTCGTTTACCTGACAGTCTTTCATTTGTGCAAAACCGTCAGTTTCCTGAATTCTATACTTACATCTTGCAGTATGTCCAAGACGTACTTTTATCCATAGCTAACTATTGTGAAAGATGAAATTAAACAAAGCAAGTACATTCGTATGAGGCATGTTCTTATAAGCTATATATTATCAATTATGCAAATACAAAGCTGTGTATAAATGCCGAATATTTATGTTCTGCTTATTTCTAGTTTTCCAACTAGTGCTACGACACTTGCATTGTGTACCGTGATCAAAGCTGATTAATTCCGACAGAAGTGTTGAGATATTTAGAAACTGTCTTCCTAGAAGAGAAGATGGGAAAAAATAGGGTCTATTTCAAAGGTGGCTAACAAGAATTTATGATGTAGCATTTCTAACTTGGTGTTTTGACAGGTGAAAGGGCTTTTCAATTCAAATTTCCATAAAACGTGTCATCATAATGAGCCTGATAATAAGCTCTTCAAAAATACAGTCCATGTCTTATGTCTTACTGATATTACTGATATATCACGATCAAGTTAAAATACCCCGATCCCATTGCGGCTAATTTAGGACATTTTATAACGTATCGATGGTGTGCGCGCAGTTTATTTAGCACAACTTATTGTATTGTCTTCCTCGGGGTATATAACCTCGGTCGGATTATTTTACCCGGATCGGGGAAATACAAGAACATCAGAAAGAACACAGAAAATTCAGTATCTCTAGAAACATGCTAACATTATTTATTTTTTATTAGTTTACCTATATGCCATCAATACAAACAAATCTGTGTACAATTTTATCTGTTTTTCGTTCGTAAAAATACTTTTATACATGTATCTAACAAAGTTGTCATGATGGTATGATCATTATGACCTTCTAAATAAAAAGTTGTCAAAACATTAATGTTTTACTATCGTTCTTATATTACCTCCCGTTACACCATTTGGTGCCTATTATTAATCCCGGTCGAGATGATATACCCCTGGGAGGTGTGCCCAGCCTTCTAAAATTATTCTACCAAAAATATAAGGAGAAAATGTATTGATTTGCTATACGTATATTCAATAGAGGAAAAAAAAAGATGAAATAATATATATATATATATATATATATATATATATATATATACATTTTTACTACTGTTTTCATTTGCAATAAAACATACATTTTGTTTGCATGCAAAACAAAATGAGTGAAATAATTTTTTTCACTGCTTCTAGTTTTATTGCTTTTAAACGGCGGCAACAAATGGTGAATACTTACTTATCCTAAGGCAACATTATTAAACAGATGATCAAATTTCTTTTCTTTACAGAAATATATCTGTTGTCAAATATGACATTGATCAGCCCCCAAACGTCGTAAAATGAAATGTTAAGACAAAACTTGCCAAAAAATTCTTTATAAATGCTACATTCTAGTTTGCATGTCAAAGTACAGTTAAAAATATACATTTTATATTCAGAAATAACTACATCGATAATTCTACCTTCGTAAATTATTTGAAATTTTACATTAACAAAAATAAAACAATAGAATATTGTTGTTTTATTCAGTTCCAGGATTCCAATAATTACTTTTGCATAGTCAGGACCGTTTTTATGTCAATTGTGTTGCCGGTATACTTACAATCAATCTGACTAAAGTACATCTCCTATTACGTAGCAAGGATTGAAAACGACTATTCATTGCTGTTCTACGTCTTTCGTAGCCTTCAAGCCTAGCTTACAACATCTCAATACATGTAGCATGACTTTTGATATTACAATTCTTTTCTATGTACAGATAGCTTAGCTCATCGTAGCACTTGCTTGTAACGAGTCCAGGTTCAGTCTGAATAACCGATATTTTTTATCCTTGACAATCGACAAGTCTCTGATTGATAACATAAAAATAGCAATATGGAAATCAAATATAAGATAAATGTGAATGTCTTCTCAGATCTCGTTAGAAGTCAAGTAATTTATCAGATTGGACTTACAAAGAACACTTGTAACATATAATTTATTTATTTTTTTTTGCTATTTATTAAGTATACCGCAAATTACCCTGATGCTTTCTTTCACAATAGCATACATGCAACATAAACAATAGTTCTTGCTGATTTTTTATGAATTAATTCTGGTAATTACATACATTTTGGTACAAATATGGCATGCACTTTATCATCATTTTGGTTGGGGCCAAAATCAGTCCAAATTCTACTTACCCCATGCCTTAAAGGTCCAATACTAAGGAAAGTGGACATTTTAATTTCTTTTAAAAAGCACAGAAACTATTTCATTTTATTGGAAAATGAAAGTTGGTATGTAGAAATTCGACATAAATCGCAGTATATGTACAATAACTTTTCTATGAAGTATGAAGAAAGTTAAAATGACCTGGGGGGGAGGGGGGGTCATTCTGTCGATTCATTGAAATTTCAACATAATACACATACATTTCTTTGAGTTCCAAAGACCTTCTGTAAATTTTGACCTGCCAATCTTCATTTTTTAGTGTCTTGCAGAAGTCTATGCACTGGCTATGAACAAAATTGCCAACTCACTTTCCCTTAGTAATGGACCTTTAATGTCATCTCAATGTTTAATTTACCAGGGGTATACGCTTTTTTACGATCACTTAGTTTCCCAATAGTTACTAGATTTGCTCGGCTTTAGGGAGAATAACTTGGCAATATTCCCGCGCCGCAATGATTGGGAATGTACAGACAGACATTACACATATTCCGTCTGTATATTATTCTACACTCTTCTAAATGACATACACATTTAAACAACTTACCTTGGATCAAATGTGTGAATTTCACAGTCGTAGTTCTTTATTACATCGACTTCGAAGTCAAATTGAAATCTTGATCTGAAAATGAATCAAAAGTACTTCGAAGACTGTGAGAAACATATTGCCTCAATGATATGTCGATCATAACGTATGACCACGCAGCATAACATGATAAATAAGGGTTAACAATGGTGAACAATTATGACCGTTTATATTATTTTCTATTTGTAAAATTTGTATAGGGTTTATGATTGTTCCAAGGATGTGTCTTTATATCGAAGTTGTTTTTTCTTAAGTCGCCATTTATGTATGTTGTGCCTGCTGTTTTATTTGTTTGTGTTATACACATAACGTTTTTTTTTTCTGTAATTTGAAGATATGAAGCTATCAGACTCATTTTTACTATATATGTTTGTTTGTAGGTTATTTAAGTAACCATGTATGACTCTCGTTTCCTTTTTTTAATGCTTACACGGATTATAGTGATATATTTTATATTGTTCATTTTTGTATCTTATAATTAGAAACTTACCCAAACGAATAAACAGTGCACGGGAATCCAGGCTTATATTTATGATCTTCACATACAACATATCCAGATTCACCTTCTGAACCACATAATTTTTGTTTATGACATAAACCCTCCTGTTTATTTACATAGCTGGAGAAGAAACGATAACAATCTTACAAACACGACCTACACTGAGACGACCTAAAGAAATTGTTGTGTGGTAACTTGTCTTAAAAACACAAGGGTTACAAAAAGTAATAGATGTTCTAAATAACATAAGAGATCCCCTAGTATTTCCGCTTTGAATAAAACGCAATCTTCAGTGACGCACTAATTATTTCAGATATAAGCATAGATTTAACAATCTGAAACACGTGTCATAGAAAGCAGACATCTCTTACCATAACCCCAAGTGCGAATTGGTTATAATTAAAATATTCAAAGGAATACACAGACAAATTAAAATATGAAAATTATCTAGGACGAATCTTATGAAGAGGGGAAAACATTAGTTCACCGCCATCGAACACATACTTCTCATTTTTACAGAAGTCGTTGTGAAACGTATAATGGATGGCAAGTACAAACATATTTAAGGAAACAAGCGTTGAGTAAATGTTTGAAATTATCTCGGTTCAAATGTTAATGCAACTTGGTAAATGCTTAATATAACTTTTATTATACATCAAATATCAAAATAGTCAAATGCAATTTTTAGTTCAAATTTCGACGGAAATCAACATTTGCATTATATTCATGCATTTCCATCAGTAAAGTTGTAGAGCAAATGTCAAAATCAAAATGTTTTTAAACAATTAAACATATAGAGTATATTAGAAATGTCTCGTTGTTACTGCTGTAATATACTTACTTGAAATATTCATTGAGTAAATTCTCATCAAGAAAACTTGTACTATCAGGTAAAGGTATACTTCCTTTCATCGCCTAAAATGATTCAAATTCAGGTAGAAGATACATGTAATAAAAGCAAATTTCATTTTCTGGCACAAGTAACAAATCGCCTCTTTATATTGTCGATCAGTTAAATAAGATATACTAAAAAAACCTGCACCATAAAAAACACAATAGGACACAGGCAAAGACAAGAGTTATCGGGCTACCATATGGAACATATTTACTTCCAAAAACTGCACACTCTCGAACAAGAGAAAAAAAACAACATTTTTTATTATTAAGTGTCCGGTATTTGGAAGTATGTAGTGTTTTGGATAAACACAACTGTATATATTCAATCGTTCTTTGTTATTTAGAGCATGTTCAGCCTCGCAAATTATTTTAAGACAGTTCAGTTTTACGGCGTTTCTACGTTGTCTAAATCATTTATTTATTATAAAAATGATTAAGATGTCGTTAAATGCCGTGATTTTAAAAATGTACCTTCATCCATCTTTGAAGCTACGACTGCTTGAGAAACTGTTTAACAAATTACGAAATCAAATCACTCTCCGAAGTTAAATTTCCACGCTGGCTAATTTATTTCTTCACTAAATACTCGCTATTAATGATTCCGAAATTAGAAATAAAAGATGTTTGATATAAATATCAAAATTAAAACCAATAATCATATTCATTAATGGAAGATCATTAGATTTTCGACAGTATTTGATCCTTTGAGTGACAGGTTGGGAATCTAATGTGTGTCAAAATAATTGGTCACCTCTAAGTGTTGAACAATAGAATCACAGATGAAATTTTCTTGGAGGCACATATTTGCTTTCGATCAAATATTTACTTGTTCGTGTCGTGCGGTTTCTGGAAGTAAAACTGTGTTTAAATAACACATTTTTCTTCGAAAATATCGTCCGGTGTTTAGAATTTGAATGTTCCGGTATTTAGAAGTATATATAAAATATATCAGGACAAAAATCGGGACTGAGAAAATTGTCTGATTTTCAAACTTTTCCGGTTTTTGAAATGTCCGTTATTCAGAAGATCCAATGTACTGTATTTTATGCACATGCCTAAGTACGTTTGAGTTCATCAAACAAATAAACAGGAATGGAATATATATAAACATAGTACATCAATAAAAGGAAAAGTACACATCTTCCCAAATAATGACAATATACCTCAATATTACTATGTAAATATGTACCTATATTTTCATAAATGTGAAACAAAACTTGACAGAAACAAGATGTGTTTCATGGTTTTTATTTTAAATTAACATACAATGCATAAAGTTATGCCTATCAAAGAAATAAATGAATATGAAAGCTGAACATGTAGCAAAACATAAATATAGACATTCAGAGAAGAAACACTGTGTTAGGCTGACCAAACAGACATCTTGAACAATTTGTAAAACAATTTAAAACCGTTCGATCGGCCTAACAATTTATATACAGACACAAATTGCATTAAATCTTTGTGTTAGGCCGGCCGAACAGGCTTTTGTAATGACTTGAAAAAAATATGTTTCGAAATTGTTCGGCCAGCCAAACAAAAATGCAAGAGAGACTGTTCATTTTAACATATCTCCATTTAACTTTGTGTTAGGCCGGGCGAACAGGCTTTTGTAACGATTTAAAAAATATGCTTCGAAATTGTTTTGCGAGCCTATCAAAAATACAAGAGAGACTGTTCAATTTCAGATCTCCATACAACTTTGTGTTAGGCCGGCCGAACAGGCTTTTATAATAATTTGAAAATTATGTTTCCAAATTGTTCGGCTAGCCTATAAAAAATACAAGAGAGACTGTTCAGTTTCACATATCTCCATACAACTTTGTGTTAGGCCGGCCGAAGAGGCTTTGTGATTATTTGAAAAATATGTTTCGAAATAGTTCGGCCAGCCTAACAAATATACAAGAGAGACTGTTCAACAATTTGTGTTAGGAAGGCCGAACAGGCTTTTGTAATAATTTGAAAAACATGTTTCGAAATTGTTCGGCCAGCCTATCAAAAATACAAGAGAGACTGTTCAATTTCACATATCTCCATACAACTTTGTGTTAGGCTGACCGAACAGGTTTTTATAATAATTTGAAAAATATGTTTCGAAATCTTTCGGCTAGACTATCAAAATACAAGAGAGACTGTCAATTTCACATATCTCCATACAACTTTGTGTTAGGCTGGCCGAACAGGTTTTTGTAATTATTTGAAAAACATGTTTCGAAATTGTTCGGCCAGCCTATCAAAAATACAAGAGAGACTGTTCAATTTCACATATCTCCATACAACTTTGTGTTAGGCTGACCGAACAGGTTTTTATAATAATTTGAAAAATATGTTTCGAAAATGTTCGGCAAACCTAACAAAAAAAAACACGAGAGACTGTTAAATTTTTACGTATCTCCATACAACTTTGTGTTAGGACGGCCGAACAGGCTTTTGTAATGATTTGAAAAATATGTTTCGAAATTGTTCTGCCAGCCTAACAAAAATATTAGAAAGATATTTGATATCACATATATCCATACAGCTTTGCATTAAATCGGCCTAACTAATTTTCTAAATGGTTTGAAAACCTGAGTTTCAACACTGTTCGGCCAGCCTAACAAAATTACAAAAGAGACTGTTCATCATCAAATACCTCCATACAACTTTGTGTTAGGCCGGCTAAACAGACTAGATGTTTTGAAACAAGAGTGCCAGATTGTCACAATATACGCCCATCACAGCAAATTAGCACCTTTATTTGCAAATGGAATTTTAATTGTGTGGTTGTTTACTAATTATTGTACTTCTTTTGTTTTCTTAAGTCCACAAAAAATCTCCTTACCATGTAGAGATACCATAAAATACACCTAAAATTTTAAAGTAACATCTATGTTGTACCACTGAAAAGTGGTCTTGGTTTCTCCCTACGGTCAAATATAAAAAAGTTTCAATATAAGTTATTTATAGTAACATATAAGGGAAGTTATTCTTTAGATAAAAAAAAAAGAATTGTTAGTCCACACAAAATCCTTAACAGGGAGAGATAGGTCAAAATACACCTCAAAATTGGATATAACATGCATATTGTACTACAGAAAAGTGGTCTCGATGTTTCCCTCAGACTAGTGCTGAAAAAGTTACAATATAAGCTATTTATAGTTATAACAAAGGGAAGTAATTCTAAAGAAGGGACCTGCGCATGACACTCCCTCACATGATGGTGTACAATTGTGTTAAGTGACATCAAAATCCCTCCATGCATGAAGTAGAAATGCTCCGGACAAAGTATTTCTTGTATCTGACATTTGGCCTCTAAGTGTAACTTGACCTTAGATCTAGGGACCTAGTTACTGCGCATGACATTCAGCCTTGCGGTGGTGAACATTTTTGCCAAGTTATATCAAAATCCATCCATGCATGTTGAAGAAATGCTCCGGACAAAGTTTTCATTCTTGTATCCTTTGACCTCCAAGTGTGATCTTGACCTTAGACTGTAAACAAAAGTTCTGCTGTTCTGGTTCAATGTGACATTGACCTTTGAACTGTTGACCTCAAAGACAACAGGGGTCATCTGCTTTTTTTGATCCTAGGCCCATGTGTTCTCAAGGTATTGTACGGAAAGGGTTTAACTGTTCTGGGTCAATGTGACATTGACCTTTGGCCTACTAAGCTCAAAATCTGTAAGGGTCATCTACAGGTCATGACCAACCTCCCTATCAAGTTTCATGATACTAGGCCCAAGCGGTCTCAAGTAATTGTCTGGAAAATGTATAAATGTCCCGGGTCACTGTAACCTTGACCTTTGACCTTCTGAGCTCAAAATGAATAGGTGTCATCTGCTGATCATGAAGAACCTCTCTATAATCTTTCATGACCATTGGCTTAAGCGTTCTCAAGTCATCGTCCAGAAACCGTTTAACTGTTTCCGGCAAATGTGACCTTTAGCTTAGACCTAATGACTTAAACATCAACGGAGGTCAACTGCTGGTCATGACCTATCTCCTATCAATTTTCCTGATCCTAGGCCCAAGAGCTCTTGAGTTATTGCTCTGAAACCGTTTTACTGTTCCTGGTCACTGTTACCTTGACCTTTGATCTACTGATCTCAAATTCAATAGGGATCGTCTGCTGGTGATGACCAACCACCCTATCAACTTTCAGGATCCTAGGTATAAGCAATCTTGAGTAATCATCCCGAAACTGTTTAACAAGTCCGGGTCACTGTGACCTTGATCTTTGACAAAATCAATAGGGATCATCTGCTGGTCATGACCAGCCTCCCTATTTACTTCATGATCCTTAGCCCTAGCAATTAATATTATCATCCGGAAACCGTTTAACTTTTCAGGGTCACTGTGACCTTGACTTTTGACATACGGATGTCAAAATGCTGGTGATGACAAACCTCCCTCTCAACTTTCAGGGTTCTAGGCCCAAGCAATCTTGAGTTATCATCCGGAAACCGTTTAACTGTTCTGTGTCATAAGTGACCTTGATCTTTGACATACACACCTCAAAATCACTAGAGGTCATCTGCTAGTCATGGCCAACCTCCCTATCAACTTTCTTGATCCTAGGCCTAAGCGTTCTTGAGTCATCATCCGGAAACCGTTAAACGGTTCAGTGTCACTTGGTTTGCTTGCTATTTGCTTTGGGTTTAACGCCGTTTTCAACAGTATTTCAGTCATGTAACGGCGGGCAGTTAACCTAGCCAGTATTCCTGGATTCTGTACCAGTAAAAACCTGTTCTCCGCAAGTATCTGCCAACTTCCCCACTTGAATCAGAGGTGGAGGACTAATGATTTCAGACACAATGTCGTTTATCAAATAGTCACGAAAAACATACGCCCCGCCCGAGGATCGAACTCACGACCCCGCGATCCGTAGACCGACGCTTTACCTACTGAGCTAAGCGGGCGGGTTTCAGTGTCACTTTGACCTTGACCTTTGTCTTACAGATATTAAAATCAATAGGTTCCATCTGCTGGTGATGACAAACCTTCCTATTAACTTTCATGATCCTAGGCCCAAGCGTTTTTGAGTAATAATCCGGAAACGAATTAGTCTACATACAGACCGACCGACAGACCGACATTTGCAAAACAAAGAGGGGGGAGGGGCATAAAACAGCAATTGTGTCATTCATTTCTGATTAATACATTTGAGAAACACAAATGTTCATACTTTGGTACACTTTTATCACTGATCAAACTTACTAATAAAAATATGACAGGAGGGCCATAATGGCCCTATATCGCTCCCCTGTTATCATTGCACTTAAGGAAAAGAATGTCAAACAACAAAGGGAAGACATTTAACCAAAAAGAAAAAAAAATCTTTAAAGGTACGGATATGGCAAAATACACCTGGAAATTGGAGGTACCATCCATGTCGTACCACAAAAATGTTGTCTCGGTTTTCCCTACGGCCAATAATAAAAAAGTTACTATATAAGCTATTTATAGTTACATAAAAGGAAAGTAATTAAAAACAAATTATTGTTAGTTAACAAAAGAAGTATCCGCCAAATAAAAACAAGAGCACTGCAATGCAACGCAAATGCAGAGCAATATACACACAAAACAAAGTCATATAATTTTTAACCCCTAAGTGTGACTTTGACCTTGAAGTGAGCCATTCGTAACATGCGCTGTGCACATCGTTTCGATAAAAATTTGTGTCAGGTTTCTTTGAAATTCTTCAGGGGGTTCAAGAGTTACAGAGCGGAAGGGAAATTGCTAACCAACAGACAGACTGACATACGGACACCGAGGCGTAAACATTATGCGTCCATTCGGGCGTATAAAAAGGAATCGATATCTTATGGAAATACAAATTGTGTGCAAGTTTGGTAAAATCAAGTCATAAATGAAGCTGCTATTGTGCAAACAAGGTCAAAATAGCTAATTTTGGCTTTATCAGGGGCCATCACTCTGGAACCTAAAATGGAATCTGGCCAGTTCAAGAAAAGAAATAAGATCTTATTGTGATACAAGTTGTGTGCAAGTTTGGTTAAAATAAAATCATAAATGAAGCTGCTATTGTGCAGACAAGGTAAAAAAGCCATTTTTGGCCCATTCTGGGGGCATAACTCTGGAACCCGTTATGGGATCTGGCCAATTCAAAACAATAACCAAGATCTTTTGGTTATACAAGTTGTTCGCAAGTTTGGTAAAAATCAAATCATAAATAAAGCTGCTAGTGTGCAAGCAAGAACAAAATAGCTAATTTTGGCCCTCTCAGGGGCCATAACTCTGGAACCAATAATGGGATCTGGTCAGTTCAAGAAAGGAACTAAGATCTTATGGTGATTCAAGTTGTGTGGAAGTTTAGTTAAAATAAAATTATAAATAAAACCAATATCAAGACAAGAAATTGTTGACGCACGAAAGGACGCACAGACAGACGGACGGACTGACGCCGGACGAAGGTTGATCACAAAAGCTCACCTTGTCACTCTGTGACAGATGAGCTAAAAAAAACTTCAGGATAGAACTAAGGATATAACTAAAGATCTCCTTGCTGTGCCTTTATAACTTTGCTAAATGTTTAATCAATATACACAACAATCAGGTGTAAGTTAATTTTAATGAACATCTATAGAACAAGAGTGTTAACAACCTTTCTTTTGATTTAACTGGGTGACCTAGTTTTTTACCCCATATGACCCAGTTTCAAATTTGGCCTAGAAATCATACAGACAAACATACTGACCAAGTTTCATGAAGACAGGGTCATAAATTCGGCCTCTAGGTTGTTAAAAAGCTTTTCCTTTGATTTGGCCTGATTACCTAGTTTTTGATCCGACATGACCCAGTTTCGATCCAGGCTTAGAGATCATCAAGATAATTATACTGTTTGTATCAAATCAAAGCATAAATGAAACCTCTATATGACTGAATGGGCCAAAAAAAATTGGGCAGTAACTCTAGAACCCATGATGGAATCTAGTCGCTTTTCACAACAAACCGAGATCTTATTGTGTTTTAAGTTTTGAGTTTGGATCTGACAGATTCATCATGGAATCCAAGATTTATTATTGTCGAAGATATTTTGCAATTTTGTATCAAATCTAACCATAAAAGAAGCATCTATATGGCTGCAAAAGCCGAACTAGCAATTTTTGGCCATTTAAAAGGAATTCCTATAGTTTTTTATGCGCATCTTTCTGCGCAGCCGACACTTTCTATCGTAAACTGAACTGAAGTCAACATTTGTTTAAACATGTTACAGACAATCTTAAATATGAATATGAATTTTGAATGAAATAACATTTTTGATAAGTTATATCTGTAATCAAATGTTGATACTGGTTTATGTTGTATTGACAAGTATCATGCCTGACAGGTATCTTGCTATTTTTTGTGGTTGTGTTTTCACATCGCATTTTAGTGCAAAGACAGTGTTGTTCATATAATGTAAGATAATTGACTTAGTACTGATAAGACAATATCACCTTTCAGATTATTAAGTATTCAATTATAGAAAGAATTAAGAATTTTTAAAACTTTTTTTTTAACTTTTAGCTGACATACATGCAATCAATTTGGGCAGGTTCGCGCCATTTTCCGTTCGAACAGGTGTTGTATTCTAGCGGTCTTAACATAAAATTTAGCCTGGTGACCCATACATTTTTAGCCATTTTTATGCTCACAATACAATTATCTATACACAAGAAGAAAAAGGAAAACATTTATAAAAGAGTTTTTTCAAAATTTAAAAAAATATTCTTCACTATGGGTATTTTTCATTGAAAAAAGTTCACAAAAGTAAATATGAAACAATATTTTTTTTTTCATTTGTACCAATTATTGTAAGGATAGAGTATTACAAATATGACTATGATATCAAATAAGTATATAATAAAATCTGTAAAAAGAAAAAATCGTATTGTGCTGCTTGGATGTATATTTTGGTTGGTATTTATAAAAAAGCAAAAAATTATGAAAATGTTGAAAAATCGCTGGCAGTTTCAGCAACAGTGGGTGTGTTCAAAACAACTTTTCACAAAAACAAGCCTGGTGACCTATTGTTTTTATTTGTTCATTGTTTTCAGCACAAATTTGCCTATCATATATGTGGATTTAAAAAATTATATGAAAGGAAAAAAACTATAGGAATTCTCTTTAAGGGACCATAACTCTGCATCCTATGATGGGATCTGGCCAGTTTTCAAAAGGAACTGAGATATTATGCCAATACAAATTGTTTGCAAGTTTTATTAAAGTTGATTGCAAAATGTTGTCTCTATCATGTTCACAAGCCAAAATTTTACAAATTTTGGCCCTTTAAGAGGCCATAATTCTGCACCCCATTATGGGATCTGGCCAGTTTCCTAAAAGAACCGCGATATTATGCCAATACAAGTTGTGTGCAAGTTTGAATAAGGTTGATTACAAAATGTGGTCTCTATCGTGTTCACAAGCCAATAAAAGCAAATTTTGGATCTTTAAGGGGCCTGAACTCTGCAACCAAAGATGGGATATAGCCGGTTTTCGAAAGGACTGAGATCTTATGCCAATACAAGTTAAGTGCAATTTTCGTTAAAGTTGATTGTAAAATATGGTCTCTGTCGTGTTCACAAGCCAAAAATGGCACATGTTGGCTCTTTACGGGTCATAACTCTAGAACCTGTGATGGGATCTGGCCAGTTTTCGAAAGGAAAAGCGATATTATGCCCATACTAGTTGTGTGCCAGTTTGATTAAAATCAAATTAAAAATGAAGTTCATATCGTGTTAACAAGGAATTTGTGAACGGACGAACGACGGACAAAAGGCGATCACAAAAGCTCACCCTGGCAATCATGCTAATAAGTTTCAACAGTCTGGGCTTAGTGGTTCTCAAGTTATGAACTTAATATGGTTGCCCATATTCAGGCCCCTGTGACCTTGACCTTTAACAGTGACCCTAAAATCATTTGGGGTTATCTACTCTGCATGTACAATCATCCTATTAAGTTTCAATATTCTGAGACAAGTGGTTCTCAAGTTATTGATTGGAAATTGTTTTCTATGTTCAGCCCCCTAATACCTTGACCTTTGATAGAGTGACCCCCCAAAACAACAAAAGGGTAACCTGCTCTGTAATTCCTATCTCCCTATGGATTTTAAAGGTTCTATGTCAAATAATTCTGAAGTTATAAATCGGATATGGAGTTCCATTTTCTATCCACTGCAACATTGACCTTTAAAAAAGTGAAAGCAAAATCAAAAGGGGTCATCAACACTTCATGTCCGTTCATCCTATGAAGGTTCTCAAATTACTGATCGGAAATAACTTTCCATGTTCAGGTCCCTGTAACCTTGACCTTTAACAGAGTGACCCAAAAATCAATAGGTGTCATCTGCTCTGCATGACCAATCATCCTAATATGTTTCAACATTCTGGGTAAAGTATTTCTTAGGTTATTGACCGGAAATGGTTTTCCATGTGCAGGCCCTTTTGGCATTGACCTTTAATAAAGTGACCTCAAAGTCAATCGGTTTCATCCATTCTGCTTGACCAATCATCCTATGAAGTTTCAACATTCTGGGTCAAGTGGTTCTCAAATTACAGACTGGAAATGGTTTTCCTCATTCAGGCCCCTGTGACCTGGACCTTTAACTCAGTGACCCCAAAATCAATATGGGTCATCTACTCTGCATGACTAATCATCCTATAAAGTTTCAACATTCTGGGTCAAGGGGTTCTTAAGTTATTGTTTGATCGAAAATGGTTTTCCATGTTCAGGCCCCTGTGAACTTGACATTTGATGGAGTGACCAAAAAGGCAATAGAGGTCGTCGACTCCATAAGCCCTGCCAACCTATGAAGTTTGAAGATTCTAGGTCAAATGATTCTCAAGTTATTGATAGGAAATGAAGTGTGACGTACGGACGGACGGAGAGGCAAAAACAGTAAAAAAAAACTAGAGTTGTCACAGGATTGACTAATTACATCCCCACAATGTGTCCTTGTTATAAGACTAAGCAAATTTCAAAGCCAAATTTGCTTGACCTTTGACCTACTGACCTCAAAATCAATAGAAGTCATTGCCTTGTCATTATCAACCTCCCTGTGAAGTTTCATGATCCTCGGCCCACAGTTTTCAAAAGTAATTTTGCATAATCTTTACTTTGGCCCACTCTCCTATTTTTCTTGTTTTTTAAGCTTTAGCTAAGAAATTTGTTCAAGCAAACAACTCTACTCAGGTGAGCGATATAGGGCCATCTTTGCTCTCTTAAAGCAAGCCCATGAGAAGTACTATAAAAATGTTGACACACATAAATATACTAAAAAGGTGAAGGGATTGTAGAGTAAATGCATGCTATTCTATTTGCCCGGTTTTTCATACATCTATCTGTTCTGGATTTAGCCATTACTTTAAAAGTACAAGGATTTATATTAAACCCTTGACATGTATTGAATATAATATGAAGAATATAATGACCTTACATGCCATTTAAAGACATGATTTTCGTGGAATGGAAAACCAATTGCTAGCCAGAGATTAATCGTTTATTAATTAATTTATTTATCATTTATCCCATTGTACTGGGCAAAATACTCCAAATATTATGAACCGTATGCCAAAGTTCAAAGTCAAAAGCATACAAAGAACTTCGGATATTTTCAAAGGACGACAAAATCAAAAGACTGTGATGTAACTTTTCCCTAATAATAATTATGCTTTGCCAAGAATAATGTTATTAGTTTGCCAATTAACTAATCAAAGGGGTTTAACTCTTGATGGTTGACAGCCTCTTAAAGACTGTCTGCATTTCTTTAGATGTTGTGTTTGAAATATGAAAACATCGTATTTGATAAAGAGGCTGTCTGTAAATGTAAACCGATATCCAGATCAGTTTCCAAGTTGAGAAGGCACTTATTGCTGAAGGGAACTTTATTAACTGGGCAATAGTCATGTTATATGAGCTGTAATACATAGGTGATCACAATAGCATCATTATGTCCTCATGCAGTTTAAATTATATTTTAATTCAGCTATTTGTAACTTTTCAGGTGGTTGTTAGAAGAAAATTGACATCACAATCTAAGCAGCAAACAACTCACAGGAAACAGTCAGTTAAAAGAAAGAAACAGGCCAGTGTAAATCGGTCAAAACAAAGGAAACCATACGGAAAATTGACATTTTGAAGTTAACCTACTTCAAAAACGCTTCCTTCCGACATTTGAATAATAGTTCACATGTTGGTGTATGGTGTCTTAACCAAGGTTCATTAGCTAGTTTCATTCCTAGTTCATAGTTAAAAGTCATTAAAAAATGTGATCAAACAGAATGGAAAATGTATTTTGTTCATAATGGTGTTCCCTCATCCATCATTCAACAAAAGTGGATTCTTAAGTAAGTTTATAAAAGTAGAAAATATTTCAATAAACGTTCCGCTATTTACAAAAGGGCAATGTGAAAAATGTGTCTACATATATCGATGCTATGTTAAAATTTATGTCAAGACTTGAATTAATACTTCACTAGAAGTTTAAAACTTTTAAACAGTATGAATAAAATGCTTATTATTACTTTCTGATAAAAGAAGAGTTGTGACTGGCACCAAAACGCATCATTCATGTAATCGATGAAGTGTAGAGACATATGTGGCTCTGGATATTTATTTTTATGATGAACATAGCCATTTCATTACTCATTTTGCTTGTGATGATGTTATTAAAGTGGTTGTGCTCAGTATTAGCTGTGTTACTGTTAGTCTGTATATACATTATATATGGCAACAGGCTATTGATATGCGCATTGGAACATTGCATGCATGTAAACAACAAATTAAAATGATGATCCAGGATGTAGATACATAAAAGCTCACTTGTATAGGCTATAAAGTAGTTCTATTCAGAAACACAGAAAACTTCACATACCATTATTTCTAATAGTGTTTTTGTTCAAATATCTGTCAGTGTAGAGTCATATTGAAGTTATATTTTTGGTTTTATATTACATAAGGTACTTAATGTGTTTTATTTTTGTCGTTATTCAAACTGTTGTCCTCTGTCAGTTAGTCTGTCTGTTAGCGATTTTGTGTCCTCTCTGTATCACTTGGAAGATTTTGTAGAAACTTGACAAAAATGTTCACCACACCAAGACGACGTGTATAATGCATTTTGGGATGGCTTACTTCAGTCAAGATCTCACTTGGGGGTCAAAGTTCATATCTGTTTCGTGTCTGCCCTGTAACTCTTAAATTGCCTGAAAGATATCGGAGAAACTGGGCACAAATGTTTACAACACCGAGTCAATATGCTGAGCGCATGTTTTGGTTCGCTTTTAGGTCAAGGTCACATATAGGGGTCAAAGTTAATAATTATGACTTTGTTTCATGTGTATATTGCTCTGCATTGCGATGATCTTGTTTTTATTTGGCAAATTCCTTTTTGTCCACTTACAAGTATCGTTTTTAATTACTTCCCTTTAAGTTAACTATGAATAGAATATTTTTAACTGGTATTTTCAGAACATACGCAAAATTGACATGTTGCGATGTCCTAAATAATCAGTTGACGGCATTTTTGACCTGAGTTATTTTAGCTCTGTTTTATATTATAAAAATCAATAAATGGCTATGTAGAACATCGGCTGAATTTAGCCTCCATCAAATATCCGAATGTCTTACTGTTAATAATATAGAGTAACACCAGCAGGAAATGCAAAACCATATACATATAATCCAAAAAATCAAATATTATTAAAATTGTCTTTTTCCAATGAAAAAAAAATCTTCCAAAATCACCAGAACACGAACTGATGAAAATATATTTTGTAAGTGTATGAAAGAATCAAACAAGCCTGTGTGCAGAGGTAAAGCTCTTTGCAAACCTTATATTTAACATGTTACAATGCGTATTCACGTTTCGTTATCATAACAACAGACCCAAATGTGAGGAGTAATGCAAACTATTTTACATTTCATTAATATCACCAAAGTTTTGGCGATTTTGTGCATGGAAACAATATTATTTTCTGAATGTTGCTGTGGTAACTTGTCGTTTCTATACATGTTCAGGAGCAATATATTTTAATTCGGGTAAAAGTGGAGGAAGTGGTTGAGTTATATGTATACAATACATTTGCAAATATTCATTAATATTACATGTGAAAATTATTAGACATAAATCAATATAATGGTACCCTGCATTTTTTGCGGCATGGATCCAGTAGGTTTGCTTGACATATTTCGTAAATATAGGATTATTTGATACAGAACATGTATGGGTGTAAATATTTCGAATTAAGTTTAGGGTATTAAAAAGTCTTTCTGGCTAATATACATTTATCACCAAACATGTTTTTTTTAATGATCAGGCCGAGACATACTTTGTTATGTAGATGAATCTAATAATGTTGGCTACATTCTTTTCAGACAAACAAGCGCAGTTTGAGCTTTCGAATAATGTCTAAGATTTTGGTCCTATAACTAAAATCATAAATGTCGACGAGATTGTTTACGCTTTTATATTTGCAGGGTGTTTAGAAAAAGAAGCTACATGTAAACTGACATATCATGAACTAGGGACACACTGCATTTAAAACGATACCACAGACTATATGCATGACTCTGTCCGATATAACCACCAAAATCATAAATGTCGACGAGATTGTTTACGCTTTCATATTTGCAGGGTGTTTAGAAAAAGAAGCTACATGTAAACTGACATTTCATAAACTAGGGACACACTGCATTTAGAACGATACCACAGACTATATGCATGACTCTGTCCGATATAACCACCAAAATGCATCATATATTAACCTGTTTATTGGTTAATATATTTCGCTGATCGGCGAACATATGACGACAATATAGTTACGACCACTTCGCTTTTGACAATTTAGGTCTTTACATAATAATAAGCATTATAACTTGCTACATTTTAAAACAAACAGCAAATTAGCCGTCAATATATATATTTATTTATAAGGACACACACCCACACAAAGAAAGAGAGAGAGAGAGAGAGAGAGAGAGAGAGAGAGAGAGAGAGAGAGAGAGAGATTTCAAAAATCAGATTCGAATTACCTCACACTGGTCAGTCGGTCTCCTTTCAGAATTCAATATCCTTGAATTTTTAACTCTTAATTTTATCAAGTCTTCTTGTGATTTCGCCTGCTGTAAGACCGACGAGTGTAAGATGTAAAGAAGAAATAAACCCGATATTGAAAAATATGCAATCCACGAAAACCGTTTAAACTGACTCATTTTTATTAAATATCTTTGTGTTTGATATAAATAAAAACTAAATTTCAAATTAGAGATGTCTGAAATTTACGTCTGTTCCATACCGTTTGAATATATACACTCGCAGTTATCTTCCATTGTGTACACATACAACTGACTTGTGTCGGTGGAACTCTACACCCAATAAGGAGGAAATCACATTTTATGCGCAATGCGATAGATTAACTAAAATTATTATTGCCGATGCAATTCATAAAAAAATGTTTAAAAATACAAACAGCTTTTCTCAATCTAAATATGAAATAAAATGATATTCCCAGAAAGTAACAATAGAACGAATCATATGCAAATATCATAATAGGAAAATGGGTTGTGAATAAAATGCTCATGCAAAAAAGAAAAACTGCCCTTGTTATATGAGAAAGCAGTTGGAATAAACAAAATATAAATAGGAACTACTGGAAACCCATATGTCGCCCTGACAAAAATGTTTATCTTGTAGGCTTGTTTTAATTAGCCCTTTTCTAGGACGGAAATGGAAACGCAGCCGGGCTGAGCAGACATGAATTTTGACGGAAGATACAATAATAAATGCAAATGTGTTCATGCGGCGGCAAACAGCTCCTAAACATCTGATGGTCATATAATGCCTTACAATAACAACAATGATTAATATATTTATGCACGTTTGCCTAATAGAAATATCTATAGCTCTAAGTAATTTGCTTTTCCGAGCGTAGAAGGAATCAACAAAATACTAGGTAGTTCTAATTATTCCTATTTTTAAGCATATTTTAGGTTATCTATATAAAATGGTACGAAGGATTAAGGCCAACTTTGACCCCCACCAAAATGGTGACAAAGTATATGCCATTCTAATTTACCAAAATGCATGTATTTACCAAAACTATTTACAAAGATATGCAAGGGTAATTATTCAAGGAAACTTCGGGGTACACTTAAATGAACGGGGAAAACAAAATAATAAATGGTTATTGTTACTAATACTTGATTAAAATATCAATGTAAACATATCAGGCAATTCAAAATTGCATAAACCGGTAATTAACAATTAACAGAGTTGTCATATAAACGGTCCTAACTAGGGGAAATAATCTTTAGAATCCTGAAACTAAAAATTCCTTAATTACCATTTTTTTGTTAACATATTCAAAATCATTTAGAGCGATTGACTCATCATCCTTGTTTATTTCTAAATATAAAACGTGTTCTTGAATCGTTGATTACCATGGCAACATGGCTAAAATTTAGCATTTTTTATATTTTAGCATTAAGCTTTAACATATATTTTTTTACGTTTAAGGGCTGATCGATGTTGTAATTGGCAACACAAAAGTTCTTATTTAGAAAGCAGAAGATGGTAATTAAGTTGTTATGGTAACAGGTTGCTTGGAAATCTGATTGATAATCTTAGGATAAGTAATTGTTCATCCTTTGTTGATACCACTAAAAATGAAACTATCAGCAGTTATAAAATTGATTTTACTCACTTTGTTTCGCATTAGAAATATATATGAAAATATTTCTTTGTCATGGCAAGAGATGTTAAAATGTAGAATTAATTTCATTATCTCATATCATTCGTAAATGTTTCAAAGGCTAAAAACTATTTACAGAGGAAAAGATAGAAGCTGCACGTTTTTCAAGAGGGCCAATTAAAATGCTGGTATCATTACCATGGCAACTGAAAAGAAACAACACATATATGTCTCTAATGACGGCATGGCAGTTGTGACTTGGCATGTAACTTACATTCTTCAGTATGGTTTGAATTCTAACTTTCAGCTTGTGCCAAAACTGAACATAGACATTCATGGTAAAAATCTGTATGGCCATATGTCAGAATGTTTAAAGCTTGTACACCCTAGACCAATGTTAGTCACGGTGACCTTTATCGTTGACCACATGCCAATGTATTCTTCAGCTGTTTAAAATAAATCATTTCAGTCTCAGGGTCACTGTGACTTTGACCTACTGAAACCTTACAAAAGGGATAATCTATTAACATACAATGAATTTTGCAATGATAGGCTAAAGCATTCTGCTATTATTGATAAGTTACTGCTTTCAGTTTTCTCAGTGCTTTGTGTATTATCATAAATTCTTTTCATTGCCTTTCCCTTCCAGTTATTGAATGCCAAGTGTAATTATTACCCAAATGTTAATTATTATTTTAGAAAATGAATGCAATGGACTTTAAGTTGTATACACAATAAACAAACTAATTCAAATAATTCTGATACTTTGGCTATCTCACATAATTTAATGACTTCAAAAGAATGAAAATATTGATCTAGTTCCAAACACATGCAGCTGTACAGAAGATTCTAGACTGTATACATTAGATTTTCTATAGCAAACCACCAAGTACAATTGAATATCGTTACCTCGATATCGGTTAGCTCGATACTCTTGTTAGCACGATGTGTTTGAGTCGGTTCCGATTTTTCCCTATTTATCTTAATGTAATGATTTATCATTACCTCGATATGACTAGCTCGATATTTTGTTTAGCTCGATGAGATTTGTCAGTCCCGTTAATTTACCTATACTGTTTGTACACCTGGTTTCGTCGATATCACAGCTTGTCAAAAAATATCCATGTTATTTGTAAGGTGTGAAAATCAACCGGCAATGTATTAATCATATTCAGGTTAGTTTGTTTGTATGCTTTGTTATGCTGAACGATCTGAAAAGATCGATATAGAACAGCTCTAATCGAATGTCTAAACATAAAAGCAAAAAGTAAAAGATGAAATATTTTAATATTTTAAGTATCGTACTTGTGCATCTTCGTATATTTACTGATATCCGGATGAAACAGGCATACCAAATGGTGCAATGTGACACTTTTATTTTCTGTAATTATAATAGATAAATAAAACTTGTCATTTTACGATGGTCATATAACCTTTTAGCTACATGAAATAATATGTTATGTGTTCATAATCAATCCATGATAAAAGAAATATTCGTATTTTTTTAGACGCATGACGTTGTCGAAACGTGAAACTAGCGTATTCTTGTATTTTGTTTTACATATACCAATTAAATTAGATAAGCCCCTGGAAGACATAAAAGCCAAATGAAGTAATTCTTATCTTCATCATCTTTAAATGTCTGCATTTAAACATACTTTCATGATACTTTGCAAATACTAATGTACAGTAAAGAAATACTTTTCAAGTTTTGTATTAGTATTAGTTTAAGTGTATTGCTTTGCATAAAATATCCCTTCTGGACAATGCTTTTAATATTATTGATCATCTTTATACCTTGTTTTTATATTGAATTAGGTCAGGATGATTCTGCATGGTTAAACCGACGTTTCAGTTACATGACAAATCAATGAAGCAAATTAAATCACTAAAGTTTAACTAAAATACTATAATTTAGCTGCATGATCTACTTGAAAGGTAAACGTTCAAATAACTTCGAAGGACTCCTGAAATCTTATAACAACTAAGTTTGAGACATATCTTTGAAAGGCATGAAAATAGATTAAGCGTCAGGCATTTAATTTTAATGGTCTTAAAAACTCTTTCTTCTTTTTAATATTACTTGCTGATCAGGATTAAGGCACGCATGAAAAAAGGTGCATTGTGACTTTTCTAGTATCTGTAATAATAAACAGATCTAAACTTAAACATTTTTATTCCCAACAGTGTATTGCTATTTGGACTAGAGAAACAAAAATGGAAGTTGACAACTTTTACTTGTGCTTATCTGGAAATCATGGACACGAGCAGCTGAGTCTAATCTGCAGATCCAGTTAAAGGGTTTACTTCTGACAACAACTTTTGGGACAAACTAATTTATTTTGTTTTGTAAATATCATATATTGTAATCATTAATATTTTGTTTATTGCAGATGGAACATTTTGATTCTCAAAACGATATTTGTTTCAAGCCACTCTTTAAAAAAATATTATATACAATTCATACAACTCTTGACACTTTGCAAAGATATTTGTGTTACATCACAGTCCCAAAATAGAGAAAATGGTTAATTAATTGTATAAAATTCAAAGGATTGTATCACCAAAAATCTAACTTTTAAATTTCTTCAATTTTAAAAGCACTTTGTACAGTTTCATTCAAATTAGTTTTGAAGGTAACTCATCAACTGATATTGTTGAATTTCTACTTTATTGCTAAAACTTGACATAAAATCATCTAATTACATTTCTATAACCAATCCAATTTCATTTGGTTATATCTATTTTAAATTTCTGTCCTGAAAATTTTGCATTAGAATTAAAAATTTTCATTTGGTTTCTTTCAGATTTTTCTGAACAATCTTTAAAAAAAAGTTGTATTATTCACAAGTTGTGAAACTAAATTACCATTAACATGAATTTTTTTTTTGTATTTCAAAAGAGTGTCATCCATTTAATGACATTTTGGCAAAATTGAATTATAAAAACATTTTATGCATAAATAACCATGACAGAGAGTCAAAGGCAGTGGCATAATATATAAGCAGAAATAAAACTAGAAGCTCATGATTTTTTTTTTGTATAAAACATTTTATTATTATATATGATCCCGATATTTTGCTTATAACTCGAACTTATAGAAATTACATTGGTCTTTACTTACAAACCAAGATAACACTGATTTAAGACGAGATCCAATTGCAGCAGAGTCTACTTTACAAGTGACATGCTATTTTGATATTTAATGCCCGTTTCTTAGAAACACGTTTTCTTTTCTCCCTTTGGTATGCAATTTATGATCCCTTCTTTTTATATCACATACAGGTAGACAATGGACTTTACAAGAACTTTTCCGACATCTATCAATAACAACATGTTAAAAGGTTGCAGTAAAACCAGTGCTATCTGGCGAGTAGACGTTGCACAATATTTGTAACTTGTAACTTTTAAAGCATATTTTTCCATTCTTAGATTACCCTAAATATTTAATTTCTAATTTTCTGACATGTTATTTACTTTATTATTGGCTGAAGGGGGTGTTAAAAATTGCTTAATCGCTTTATATGTAATAGTATAGTGAATTAGTACCTCGCCTGTACTGGAATATAATTTACTCATCATCCAAGTAAATTTTAATTTTCAAAACTACAATAAAAATCGGAAGATTGTTCTCCCTAAAATATTCGTTTACCTCTTGATTTCATGAATTACACTTCTAGTTTTCTATACCTTATTTCTCTTAGCACTTTGGTTTTAGATTCCAGAAAAGCAAGATCTACATTAAATTGCATTCCAATAATTTCTATTTCTTTCAAAATTTCTTCTTGTCTGTTTTCTACCTGTTTCTGTTTCTGAGCAGCGTATGTATTAGGTTTGTCTCTAATCTCTTTCATAACTGTTTAAAATAAAATGTTTAATAACTGTTGAATATTTTCGTGAGATCAAACAAAACACACATTTTCTGCTACATACTGTAGTTTTACTTGTTTTATTACCTTTCAATTTTCTCTACATACACTTGGACTTTTTATAATCAATTATTTAGCTCCAGTATTATGTTCCAGTTTTTTTTATATATCTTTTTCTATTGTCAGTGTTATCATGGAATGATCTTCCATACAGCAAGGGAAAAGTATTCTCTGTCTGTAACAAGGAACTCGAAATCAAGAAGAAATTAAGCGTTGCCCTTTCAATATGGGATTATCTTAGCTAGGTATATCTGTTATAGGAAATGCGTTCTTCTCGCAAACAGTCGACCAAGTGATACATTTCTTGTTTATATACAAAATTTAAATAGCCAACCAGAATGCAAGAACTTTATTAATTTAGAATTGTCCATATTTGGCCCATATTGGCACACTATTGTCAGAGTTATATTCTGTACATAAGCCGGTCCTGTTTAGCTAACCTGAACCGACAGTTCAGGGTGAATTTTTAGTATACGTGGATGGTATGGCGTCCGTCGACCGGCGTCCACATTTTCTACTCTGAAACTACTGGCCAGAATTACACGAAATTAGTCAGTAGCATTCTGGCATGACCCTCTGTCAAATTTGTTCAAATGGTTTACCTTGGCGCCTTTAAGGGACCCCAAATCTAAACATTTGAAAAAGGTTTCTTCTTATGAAACACTTGATGGATCTTCATCGAATTTGGTTTGTAGTCTCATTATAAGGTATTGTCACATTTTTATGGGGACACTTGGCCCCTTTTAGGGCCCGCTAGGGCCAAACCTAGAATTACTTTTAAACGACTTCTTCTCATGAACCGCCGCTCGAAGGATTGTCATCAAACTTAAACTGTAGCATCAATATAATGTCCACTCCCAAGATTTTTTTTTGTCAGAATGAGGACACTTGACTTCTTTTTAAGGCCAAATCTTAGAAATACATTTAAACGACTTCTTCTCATGGACCGCTAGAAGGATCTTCATCAAGGTTGATCTGTAGCATGATTATAAGGCCCTCTCCCATTTTTGATCAAATGGAAGAAGTTGGACCCTTTTAGGGGCCATTAGAACTAAAAGTAGAAATGCCTTTAAAAGGCATCTTGTCATGGAGCACTTCTGGATCTTCATCAAATTTGATCTATAGTATTATTATAATAAGTTCCTCTCCTCCCAAATGTGTTCAAATGGGGGCTCTTGGTCCCTTTAAGGGGCCATTAGAACTAAAGATATAAATGCCTGTAAATGACTAAAAACGGAAGTGACTTCCAAATGCTTCTATTCATGAACCGGTCGATGGATCTTCATCAAGCTTGGTCTATCGCATCATTATAAGTTCCTCTCCCAAATTTGTACAAATGGGGCAGTTGGTCACCCTATTTAAGAGCCACTAGAACAAAGATGTAAATGCCTTCAAAAGGCTTTTTTCTCATGAACTGCTTGATGGATCTTTATCAAACTTGATTTGTAGCATTATTTTAAGGCCCTTTAACGAAATTTTCAATAAGGGCCACTTGGACTTGGACCCATTTAGGGCTGTTAGAGCTAAAACTAGAAATACATTTAAACAACTTCTTCTAATGAATTGCAAGATGGGTTTTCGTCAGACTTTGTTTGTAGGATCATAATAAGGTCTTTTCTCTAATTTGTTCATATGGGGGCAGTTAGACCCTTTTAGGGGTTGCTAGGTGTAAAAGTAAAAATACATTTCAATGACTGCTTATCGTGAACCACTCAGTGGATATTCATCAAACCTGGTCTGTGACATCAATATAATGTACTCTCATAAGTTTGTTCAGTTGGAATGTTTGGCCCCTTTTAGGGTCAGATTGATAAGGTCCTCTTCAGGTGAGCGACTTAGGCCCATTTGGGCCTCTTGTATGAAATAAGATCAATATTATCTTTTAAAAGAACAGCAACACTCCTCGACTGGCTACTGAAATCGTTAAGGTTACATTCATATTAATATTGAATTCACTGTATCTGTGAAATGAGTGCCATGTAAACAATTACTACGGCGGCCAATAAGGACTACCCCCCTAGACTTTTTTCATAGGTACCAAATTATTCGGCAGAACCAACTCTTTCTGGATGTGCTCAGCTAATTTGCATAAAATGAACCAATGTCACAAACAATGAATAACATTCTGAGACCACTAAATCTGAATAAAATGATATAACTAGTTGTTATCTATGAAATAACAAATGTATGTGGTCTATAATGTTCGAAGACATCGCACAATATTTTATTGAAGGAAGAATAAAAATGTAACATACATTACACATGTTACGTTACCATATCAACAACCTTGTTTTATTGCATCGATTATTTAGAAAATATTCCAGAAACATAATTAATATTACTTATTATGTACTATAATAATACAATATGCTTCTTTATTTGTCAGACAGTGTGATTATTTTCCGTAACACACTTTAAAATACGTTACCACTACCATTGCTATTTAAAAAGATATTTAAGAAGAAATTGAAACCAAAATTGTCAAATACTTATTCCTTTAAACTGTTAGTGGTAAGTTTTAAGAAAGTTCCCTTCTTTTATTTCAGAAATTTCCTAAAATATATATTGCAAGATCCTTGAAACTATAGTTTTAGATGGAATTTCAATAAAACATACAATAACATCCATCTATGCATTCGTAATATTATGATCATACAGCTGATATGTGCAGTCGTCCTGTGAGTAAATAAGCCAGTTTTATAAAAAGAATTTTTTTTTAATTTTAGAAATAATAGCATTATAAGAACATATACAAAACCAACCCTTGCTCAATAGGACGAATCACAGGGTCTTGAGTCAGATATCTGGATGAGGCAATAAAGATATTGTATCTGAAGAGAATAGACTTACACCTGTATAATACGGAGAACTTAGCACTTACCTGTAGAGAACTAAGTAGTTCCGATACAGAATCAATATGTACAGACACATGTTAGGTTAAATGCTCAACATTACATGACTCAATACCTGTTGCAAAGCGGTGCTAAACCAAAACTAACAAACAAAATAAAATATGCAGGTATTTAAGTAAACACATTCACAAGAATGACAGAATGCACAACATATTTTTTTTTCAAATTGTACAGACAAGGAGTAACTTATATTAAAGGCCGAGATCGGTAACCCTGGAGAACTTTTCTGTGATTGACATTGATTGTAAAGAAATTACCTGCTGACCTCAACCGACCACAGCATGACTTCATGCTGTAACACAGTTTCTAAAGGAAATTAAGTTTTATTACCTCAAAGATTTTTCTTGAATCTGTGTTTCCAGAAACAGAGAATAAAAATGGACCAAAAGTACGAAATAAACAAATTTCAGAATGCTTTATACAGTCACGTATTAACAAAACGCGATTTCTGTGACCTTTATTTAACAATACCAGATCAACCCATAACAAAGAAATAGGGAATTGTAGAATAACGCATCATATTTAGAGTTAAGAATACTATAATAATACAAATTAACACATTTTATCGGATTATACACCCGCTTTACCTGTTTTTTGATTTTACCAAGTACCGTTAAAATAAAATTATCACGATCCATTAATTAATTGGTAGATGCATTTACATTTCACAGAATTATTTGCAGTGTTGATATTACAATGGATATTTAGGTGATGCATATATTATGAAGGTCAATCCAAGAGATTAATAGTACAGTTTGGAACCACTATGTTGCAAGATGTTTATAGCTCACCAGACCAAATGTGAAGCTTTTAGTCAGTCTTTTCTCCATCGCCTGTTGTTGTCTGTCCACAATAATCTTGTGTCCGCCATAGCGCATCTAACTGTTATCTGATTTTGACCAAGATCGGTTTTGGTTCTTGAAGCAGTTATATCGGACCGTGGCCGCCAGAATTATGGCTCCTGAAATGACATATATTGCCCCCTTTCCACCACCCCTTAGGTGAACGATCCATGACAATTTGTTCTTCTTCTTTTATAATTGACTTATGCACAGTTTACATGGACTTCAATAATTATATCAAACTGGTAGCTGTCTGAATACATACTGTGAACTCTCATCTGTGACAGAAGGTTAAAAAGTATACTTGCTACTAAATGGATAATAAATATTCTTTCAAAAAAAAAAGACTTATTTCCACTATAGACAAAATGTCAGTCTATTTTGGTTTTTATCTCAAAGAAATAGTGCAATGGTTATATTGTACTTAAAAATATAGACTAGTCAAGTATTAGAAGGAAATATATTTTGGTCTAGGAGCTACTCTTGGTTTGAGACAAAACACTGAGTCAAAAATATCCTTTGAAGATGCAAACATATAGACAATATGCATTAACTACATGTAACATTATGTAATATTGTATCCAATGTAGCAAGCACTCAGTGCACTAGGATTATTAATATTTTAATCATATATGTATTCAATTCTATACAGTAAATGCATGGTTACCCAGTTAGGTTCCTAGAAAGAAGACTGATTTCCAAAGAGAAAAATCTGTGAATGACAGCGAGAATTTATACAGGTACTATTACTCTGCCCAGCACTACAGAACAAATTATAATGACTGAAATGCTGCAAGATCGAGAGTTTTATGGCCCGAGCCTAACAGGAGTTAATGGTCGATGTTACTCAAAAGAAAATTCCCCAGGGCTACCAATCTTGGGCTTTAAGTGATGGAATATTCCTGGATATACCGGACCATTGAGTGAAACACTACTAAGAGAAGCTATGCATCAATGATTACAAATGAAGTAGAAAAAGTGGAAACTTCACAGGTCGCTCAACACGACAAAAACGAAAATGTTGCACGCTCGGTTTGATTGAGCCTGTTCATGGACGGTAGTGGAAATGCATGCTACCGTCCACGCCCTCTAGCCCCGGGTTGATTATCAATTGAGTTACGTACCAAAGGTTATGACAAAGACATGTCCTGTCTTTGTCAAAAGTTCAAACTGTAGCAAGAAACTCGAGAGCATGATAAAAATTGCTTCTGAATTAAAGTGTAATCAAATGTCATTCATAAAAATAAAATGATTTTTGAGAGCCTATGATCTTTTGTCAGTAACTTTCTATTTTTTAAATAGTATGTTATATAGCAACATATTATTCATAACAGCTAACTAACAAGAGAGCAAATATGCTATATTAGATAACATTCAAGTGAAAATATCGTAAGTCACATTTTAATCAAGACGTGCAGAATGTGATTTTCTTGTAACACTGCTACCTCAAATTGTGTGCTGTCCATATTTTTCAGACATTTCATCTAATATAAAATTCAGATTTTAACTAATCCGTACAATTTTACTGTTACAGGACACTGTTTAAATTAGTGCTAGGGGTATGAGGGAAATTTCACATTTCACTACATCTAACGAACAGACACAATCAAATCAAATCAGCTGTTATTTTGCTTGGTTGTGTTGTTATGCTTCCAAAGGATCATCTTAAAAAATATTTGCTATCACAAAAAAGTCTTTAAGTGCCATGTGATGTTTATGAAAATATCCTCATACTCGGTTTCAGTGTTGTTGGATTTTCTGTTCCTTATGGACCATGTTTACTAAAACAGAATTCCTAGGGGGTGGGGGGTAAGGTGTATTTCACACTTCACTGCATCTCAAAGGCACTCAATACCTTCCTAGAAGTTTTGAATAGCATTTATGTAATTGTTTTCTTAACAGTTTTGGTTTTCAAACACTTAATATTGTTCACATTCTTGACAGCTTTTTCAATTTCATAAGTTTTAATCTAAAGATTATTAAAAGTACCTGAATATTTCATTTAGTATTTTTATTTTTTGCTCGGTGCTGCTTTTCAACAATATTGAAACAATCAAATAAAAAACATCATTATTAAGAAACTGATATTAGTATAATTAAACTTATAGATGCATTAATTCAAAATGAAAAAGGAACATTGAATGTGTAATGAATGTTTCAGATGATTTCTTGATTGACAAAAGTTAAGAAATAATGTTATAATTAATACTTTAAAGTTTTAACAAATCAATGATACCATACTATTGATAACAATGATTTAAATGTCTTCCTACATATTTGTAAATACAGCAAAATACAGTGGTAACGTATTTTTAAGCGCAGTTATGGAAAAACTCTCATTGCTGGAAGTATGGACCTATACTGTTATGTAATAGTATTTAATAACTTGATAACTTAATATTCCTCTACTATTTTTTGAGAAAATAAATATACAATAAAACAAGGTTACTGGAATGGTAACGTAACATGTGTAAAGTATATAACAAACATATTCCTCCTTCGAATAAGTATTTACACTATATTGTCATATGATATAGCTCAAATAACACAAGTTTATTGATTACAGTTTATTTCATCATGTTCTTCAGTTTTAGTCATATCTTATTTCCAGAGATGTCTGTTTTAGCATAGATTTATTTATGCAAATTAGCTAAAATACCTAATGTAGAAAAAATATTTCCGTCCAGTGTAACAAAATACTATTTTAGAAAACACTGAAAGACATTAAGACAAGGTCAAAACTGTCTGATCTTTATTTTCTAGATACTTGATGTAATAAAGCAAGGTTATTGAAATGGTAACGTAACATGTGTAAAGTATGTAACATACTGATTCCTTCTTCAAAAGCTGTTTTTACCAAATTTCCAAACAATATAGCACACATAATTTTTATTTTATTGATAACAATTAATTATATCATTTTATTAAATTTTAGTGGTATCTTGTTTCTTGAGAAGTTGGTTGTGGTAGTGGTTAAGTTTATGCAAATTAGCTCAACATACCTATTTTACAATAAAAAAAATTACCATCAGTGTTACAAAATACTATCTAAGAAAACACTGAGAGACTTTCAGAACAGATCAAAACTGTTTGGTACATTAAAAATGATTTAAAACTTAGAAAATATTATTTTCTAATAAAATTTTGTCATTTTGTAACATTCTCATTAATTTTCACGAATATGTAAATTAGTTAATTAACAGAAAAATACTGCTATTTTAAGGCCAAAGTCTTAGCTCCAATTTGATACCATTTTTGTTGTTTTACATGTATCACCAAAACTGACAAAGATATGTCTGTTTATCATCTATACGGTTGTCCTTTCCAAGAATGAATGGTTGCCATGGAAACAGTAAAATCATATATAGTTCAAAAGAGTTTTTTCATGGGAACATTTTTTATTTTGAAAGAGTTTGTCCTGCCGAAGAATTTGGTACCTATGAAAAAAAGCTTAGAGGGGTGGGGGACGAGGGGTATGTATGGTAGGCCTTATTGGTCTCCCACCTAAATATGTATTAAATTTCTACTTCTATGGAAATGAGTGGATGTGTTTACGTTTCACGTGTCCCCTAGTAGCATTTTCGAGTGATTATAGTTTAAGGTTTACATAATATAATTGGAGCAGTCCACTGCAGAACTGGAGACAGCAGAAAGTAAAATTGTTACTTCAGAAATATCTGTTCTATGCACTTCAAAAAGTAAAAAAATGAGAAAAAATACCATTTTAGTTAAAACGCAGGCAGATCCATCACAACTTTGAGTTGACAGACCGTAGCACTTACAAAGAAACGTATCAATCCATTTAATTTGAAGATTTTTCGACACTTTATTAGAAAAGGTATAATGAATTATCCTTGTTTAAGAAATATTTCCACAGAATATACTGTACCCAAATGTGTAAACGCGATAATACTAAATTAAATGCTGTTACTAATTAACTTCATATTTATTGGCTTGATGACAAAATACTTAATCCAGATATTGAAAGCAAGTGGTCGTGACACGTTATGTATCCACTTATAATATTAAAATAAAATTATATTTTATCTATCATACACTTGAAATATGACTATTTCTGTTAACTTCAGAAATAACACATATGTAATGTTTGCAATGGTTTAACTTATTAGCTAGTCAAAGCTCTATCTTTGTATCGCTTTTTAAAATGGCTGATTCGTGAGAATGTCCTAGATTTGGATCATAGCGCAAGGGAAGTCGTTAAGAGGCCAGTACTAAAAGTTCCTTGCTCTAAAATCTCTAGCGTTTGGAAACGTTAGTCCTAGTGCCCAGGCTTCCTATATGCGAAATAGCTTACCCTTAACCCTTACGCTTATCCCTATAACATGAGGTGGGATATTATATGTTTTATAAAGTACCACCATTTTTTCAATTTTACAAAATTTCAGAAATGCTTAAACAGTGGGTGTAGAAAATGCCCTATTAAATTAAAACGAGTTCTGTGACCTATGTTTTTTCTTCTCTTGTTTGTCTTGAAAACTAATGTTCTTCAAGCTCACAGAGTATGAAAAAATTCTTAACGTTAGAAAAAATTCGATCGTACATCCTTAATAGATATATATGTAGAAAACTTTACATGAAACAGTAAAAACTTGAAGAAACATACATTAATGTAATACATTTATTTCTTTGCCTTCAGTTTTGTTTTTATGTTAAGTAAGCGATTGACATAACAGTAGTCAGAATTGTAATAATGCTAATGCTAATGCTAATGCATTAGTAATGCATTATATTTTTCAAATAATGTCAAGTAATAATTAATGCCTAAATTTTAGCGTTAAAAATAATGCTAATTTAATGCCAAAGATAGTAATGCTAATGGTTAGCATTACTTAGGCATTATTTTCTGTATCACTGGAAATTCCAGGTTCACGTTAACTTGGTTTGAACCAGATCAGATCCAGATATATACCACGAACCTTAAACAGAAGGACATTAAACCATTAAAGTGTGACATAATTAGTTTTGTCAACCAAAATATCAAACAGAATCATTGTTATCTGTTGACACCTTTTTATCAATTAACAGTATTAAGATAGTGATGTTAAAGACCTTAAGGCAGCTAGCAGTTTTACATGTCATGTCAAATAGGCTGTTAGGGAGTCATTAAACATGTACTTGACTTTCAACATAAGTGTTTCTTATAAATGGTAAAAAAAAAAATCAGATATAATACATGAAAGTCATACATGTATTCAACTATAGATTACCTAGGTAAATATCGTAAAGCAGATTAAACGCTCAAATCTTTGAGCAGTTCGTGTTCATAAAATGCAACAGTGATTAACCATAATACATTAACAATATCAAGCACTGGAGACATAGACAGATACAAAATACTGTAGAATTTAAATGCTGTGTTTCTTATGGTGCTGTTGGCTCATTCCAAGTATTTTATACAAATTATATACAACCCCTTGTTGGTAGATCTGATTCATTACAAATGATAAATGTAATAAAGTCATGTGTTGCTGTTTTGAAATAAACAACTAAAATGATTAAAGGAAAAACAAACAAATAGTGTATGTGATTATAACATGCAATGATTCAAAAAAAGTAATGCTTATGCTAATGCACCCTATGTAATGCTAATTTAATGCATTATGTTGACAAAAAAATGAGTAATGCTAATTTAATGCCGATTTTTATTAAGTAATGCTAATTTAATGCATTACTTTTGCAAGTTATTATTAACAACCCTGACTGTAGTTTACTTAATTTACTATTTCAAAAGTATTTAAAGGATTAAATGTAATTTTTCCTTTTAAAATGATTCAAGAAGATAGAGGTTATATTCTGATAAACAATTTTCGTTAAAATTATTCAGGAAATATGTGTGTGTGTGTGTGTGTGTGTGTGTGTGTGTGTGTGTGTGTGTTCGTGTTTACGTCTTTTTCAACAATTTTTCAGTCATAAAAACGACGGTGTCTTTTTGTAGCAGTGAGCACAAAGCCCAATTTTGTAGTGTTGCCTCACTGGAATATCACGCCGTAGACACGTGGCATGATACACCACCCAGTCACGTTATACTGACACCGGGCTGACCAATTCTAGCAATATCCTCTTAAGCTGAGCGCCAAGTCCAGTCAATATCTTGAGAACTACTTGACCTAGAATATTGATACTTCATAGGATGATTATAAATGCACAGCAGATGAAGCCTATAATTTTGGGATTACTCCAACAGAGGCCAAAGCTACAGGAGCCAGACATTGCAAACAATTTCAGATCTATATCTTGACAACGATTGGCCCAGAACCTTTAAACTTCACAAAGTGATATGTTTTACAAAGTAAGTAGTGTTCATTCAAAGGTCTAGGTCACACGGGCCTGAACATTGAAAACCGTGTCCTATCAATATCTAAAGAACCACTTGACCCAGAATGTTTAAACTTCATTGGCTAATTGTACTTGCACAGCAGATGACTCCTATTGATTTTGGGGTCACATAACCAAATGTCAAGGTCACAGGGGCCTTAACATGGAAACCCAATTCCAATCAATAACTTGAGAACCACTAAACCCAGAATATCTTGGGATGATTTGACATGTCGAGTAGATGATTCCTGTTGTATTTCAGTTACTAAGCCTACCATCAGTGTCTCTTTGATTTTCGCAAAATTCCCGTATTTGACTTCTTTCGAGTTACTACTCTGCTTTAGGGGAGACATGCGCTTTTCTAAAAAAAAACATCTTCTAGTCTTCTTATTTTTAGGATTATAATTAATAACACAAACATATATTCTTAATATGCTTGCATGTTCTGACTCAGGATTACAAATACCGTTGCAAACTTCGAGAACACAAAAACTAACAAGTATTCTTATGAGCATTAACTTTAGATGTATTCAATGAATGAGAATTATGTCCATGTGCGTTACTTTCACAAGGTCGTTGCAAATATACAGGTATTTCCACCTTCATATATGTTTCAGAAATAAAACTATCACAATGAGCATTTTACATTATCATTGAAACCAACAATATCAATTTTGCAATAATAATATGACCGTCTAAAAATATTTCATAATCATTCATTAACTGAAGTGTATTTTGAATTTGACTTTGAGGTGGTAAATTACTTTCAAAGACCTAATAAAACGGAATACTGGTTTACATAGAATTTTAACATTTACCATACTCTACCTTGGATAAATGACTTCCTATAACGCAGCCTTTACTATACTCGTCTTGGTCGACTCTGCATTTAGCAGTAGCGGTACTGTCTAAATTAAAAAAGAAATTCTAGTTGATTTTGAATTGCCTTTAGAAGTTAAGATTTTTTCATATATTTACTACTGTATACAAATTATCATAATCATAAACATTTTGTCTTAGTTTGTTTAGAAACAAGTTGACAAATTACTGAACCTGCATTATTGGTTAAAGCAATTTGATAAACATCATCATAATTATTATCATCGTCAAGATAATTTACTTTAAAACTTACTTCAAAATAGCCATTAAACCAATTGAAGTATGAACTTCTATCATTAATTGTGGAGTGATGCCTACTTTTGTGTTGCTAAACATTATTTCCATACACATATATTAAAGCAGTTTCGAATTGATTAGGTGTCTGTTCGTATCTTTCCATATACTTTTTCGATCTAAACATGTACACATTTATGCTAGAAAATATTTTGTTTTCCGTATAATAGTATACTTATTTTATTGTGTTGTGTTATATTTTATGACCAAAATAGAGGGTGGAAGTAAACATTTTAGTATAACACTATATAAACTGCATGCATCTCTAAAGTTCACCATGTAAATCACTACAGATAAAATGTCTTTTCTAGACATTGTGGTCAAAATGAAAGAAACATAAATTGAAACAGACATTTATTATAAATCAACAGGCAGGAAATAGTATTTATTGTTCAATTCGTGTCATCCTAAACTTACAAAGCAGACTATTCCATTTTCTCTATCAAGATGCTTTTTCCAATATTTCAAAGAAAGAAATTTTACATTTACCTTTTATGGAATTGAAAACAAATGGAATCCTCAATGATATCCACTAAAACTAATTGAAATTAGAATACAAAGAGCATTATTAACTGTTCAAAAATAATTAAGAAAGACCAACGAACAACAAGGTGAACATTTAATACCTGATGTATCAACACACAACCCGAAAAAAAGTTTGAATTTTTTAACATAAAAAAGAGAAAATCTACCAATATTAAATGAGGACGCTACAATGAAAGAACTCATTTCGCAAAATAAAATCATCAAAAGCAAAAGACAACCAGCCAACTTGAAGAACCTTGTGACAAGAGCATCATTTGCAGAATCAACAAAGAAACCAGAAATAAAGAAGTGTGGAAAAAAATGTCGACTGATGGAAGTGAATAAGTACCACTTCAGAAATGGTCGACAATTTAATATCAAATGTTCCGGTACTTGTGAAATACAAAATATCATATGTGCAATGAAATGTTCCGGGTGTTCGAAAGATTATATTCAGAATAATATCAATTTACACGTTACAAGAAACGGACAGATTCAAAAGAAGGAGAGACGAAACTTTATAAATTATTACTTTTGCTTCAGAACTGAATGCGAATAACACATTCATAAATACATTTTACAGTAGTTTATCGTATTTTATTGCATATAATTTTCATTTTTACATTATATACATAACATACAATTTAAATAATCATGTATTGAAATGAAAAGAACAGCACACGGATTGGATTTAAAGTTATGCTAACATTATAAACAGTCATCCCCACTTCGTCAGCATTACGTAGATTAAACCGATGACAGAATATATCTTCAAGTGAAAGATAGATAAAAAGAAACATAAGTCATAGATAATGACATAAATACATAGTGGCGTCCCTTTAAAAAATCCAAAGAGTGACGTCCCTAACCACAATTAAACGACGTCGTTACCAAACGACGTTACTAACGTCAACAGTACAGTTTTACTCCTGAAAATCCCGTAAACAGTTAAAACCGGTTGAGTTACATTCTCTTTTTATACTACTTAATTGGATAAATATAATTATATCTGTCAAAAAGCGTCTTAATTCATCAGGGCAATAATACAATACCCTGAAATCCCGAAAGTAAGCTGCGCCTTATTTTAAAATTTCGTAAGGATTTGGTGGCTTATTGTCGAGACCGGCTTATTTTTGAGTTTGGCGAACTTTTAAAAACCGGCGTATTTTCGAGAACAAAACTTCTGCAGATACGGATGTCAGTTTTTTTCGACGTAGGTAAATATTTATACTTTTAACATGCCTGTTGTGTTGCAATTTTTAATGACAATAATCCGATGCAAGCATATGATTACCCATTAAGAAATTTTGAATGGCCTAACACACATTACACCTATGTACAAGTGAAAAATAACGTATGTTCTCTTCTTTTCTGTCCTGTTTCATCGTAAACTTTTTGGTCATTAAACCAATGATTCGGAAGCAACAATTTCTCAGAGAACAATAGGTCCTGATTCGTATTATAATTATTTTGAAATTAATGTAAAATTTGTTTCAAACCCATAAAAGTTTTCATTCTACCTACCATGTCCGTAGTATAAATTTCAAATGAATTGATGATAATTGTATTAATTTCAGAATATCCAAATCTGTTTTGATCTCTGCAGACCTTAGAGCTTACAAAACATTTCCAAAATGTTCGTTAGCAAGGGAATTATCAATTTGATTGCAATGAACGTATATCGTGTGTACAAACTTAGTACTATATTATGGCTTAGACCTCCATTCGATTTGAGTAAATTTGCTTTCTAGAAGCCAGTAATTGTATGAATATTTGACATTCTTAAGCCCAACAAAATACCATCAGGAACAGACATTATATAACTACTTATATCGAATTCAAAACTTATAACCAGAATAGCGAATCACAATCAAAATAACCATATGTTATTAATGTTTCCCTGATATAATCATTGACATATGTAAAGCTGTAAGAACCATGTGAAAAAGAAAAAGAAAAGAAAGAAAAAAAAATTTGGATCTTTATTTTCTCTCTAAAACCAAAGGAAGACAAAAATCTATCTCGGACTATTCTGCAATAAACCACCCGCGTGCAATGACGTCATCCGATACAGGTGCGTAGCACGGTCGTAAAAATAGTTACCTTTTTTTTTCTAACACTGTTGATACTAGTATGTCGTGTTAGAATCGAAATTACACGTTCCCAAGTGTGATTTATCGTAGAATAACCGTAGTTTTTCGTTCTTATGCGAAACAATATATCACTCAGGCCTACGGTCTTCATGATATATTCTTACGCATAAGAACTCAAAACACGGGTTATTCTACGATAAACCACACTTGGGAACTTAATATTTCTTAAGTAATTTTTGTAGTTTATACCTATTTTTTTCAAGATCATTTTAATTTAAATTTCATAGATCTTTCATAAATATGTAAGCCTGACATTTCTGTTATGTGTCTAGAAAGTATTGAATGTTTTTCATTCTTGTTGCACCAATCAAGTTATGATCTACCTTTTCATTTATTACTTCTTCTCTAATGATTTCATTCTAAGCGATTAGTTTAGTTTTCCAATAATGTTTATAAAGATCAATCAATAAATTACCATATAGACAATCAATAAATTACCATATAGACCGTAGAAAATGTGTATCGATTAGGAAATTTCATTTTTTTCCCTCAAAGAACCTGAAGTTCTAATTACTTTTCCCACAAATTTCCCTTATTTATAAATAACTTTGATAACGTCCCTATATTTTTCAAATTATATACTTTATACCTTAAATCTGCTGCTTCTTTTATTGCAGACTTTGTAGGATATTTTAACTTTTCTATTAGCAACTGCTTTTGCATTTAGGAACTGTATATATTTATATACATCCTGTGGTGTTGTGATCAAGTTAGTAAAGCTCTGAAGTTCTATTACATAACATATTTATCAAATTTGGCAATAAGACTTATAGACAAATAGACAAGTACTTGGTATTCAGATGGGGACTAACTGTGCCCACTCATTGCTGATTTATTCTTATATTGTAATGAACGAGATTTCATGCTCAGTTCATCCGCTGAGACACAATTTGAAATTATTGAAGCTTTTAATGGAACCTCGAGGTACCTTTATGATATTTTAGATATGGACAACCTCTATCTTTCAGAAATGGTGAAACAAATGTATCCAAAACAATTATAGCTTAACAAGGCCTTTACCTCAGATTTAGAAGCGTTTTTTTTTTTTTTTTTTTGTTTGGACATAAATTTACCAGTTGTGAACAGTAATTTAGAAACGAAAAGATATGATAAATAAGATGATTTTTACCTTAAAATTGTCCACTTCCCCACCTTGATGGAGATGTCCTTCGAGTGACATCATACGGTGTCTATATTTCGCAACTTATTCGTTTTGCAAGATCTTGCTCAAAGGTTGGGGATTTTAATGCTAGAAATTTTCATAACACCAAATAATTATGACAGCAGTGTTATAGATATCATAAACTATTGAAGGCTTTCACTAAATTTTAATACAGATCGTTTGGACTTTTAAAGAAATATAATACTAACCTTTAAACACTTTTAAAAGTTCGTCTTACACACCCAGTATAACATCGAGGTGTAGTTTATAAAATTCGGAAAATTAAACATAATGCTTGTTTTAATCAAATATTTGTAAAATGTGTTAAAAACATTATCAAAAGAGGATACGATGTAGAAATCGTTATGCACAGTGTATGTTTGGTGGTTGATCACTTTACAGTAAATCGCTAAGCTTTCCTATTTGATGGTGCGATGACTAATAAAGTGTAAGACTCCTTGATCAAAAACGGACGGAGGGAGTGGATTTTTGTCTTGCAGCTTGCTTAGTAGTGTCCTATAAAGTTAGGCTCTTGGTGCTCTGGCTTCAGACAAGTTGTTGAGTACATTGGTGTAATTATACCTTATATTGACCCTAATTTTATGTTTTACTTGATATGATCTGGCATTTTGTCACTAATGTTACAGCCTTTCTCAGCGGGAAGTGATTTTATTTTAATTGTCTTGTCTATCTTATTGAAAATAGGGTAAGTACGAGGTTGGCATGCCCTGAACTCGTTTAAACCAAGTTTCATTTATATAGGTTACTGACCGTTCCAAGGCCCGTGTTTGTCTTCGGTGTTGTCCCACAGTGTTGTTTTTTTTTTCTTACTTGTATGTATGGTAGTTGTGTGTGTGTGTCTGTGTGTGTTTGCCTATTGTACGTGCATGTCTGCGTTGCTGTGGTTTACGTTGTAGGGTTACTGCGATTAAAGACTGTGGCTTTTTCCTTTTGAATATTCATCCTTGTTCCACTTTCCCCCTACACCCATCCCTTTTACCTACCCCTTACCCATTCAGGCTCCCCCCAAGCAACTCGTCTACAATATTTTTCCATTGCAGCATCCTTTTGTTGTTGGGCTACTTTGCGATGCATGGCTCTACGGCTGTGTTTGGGGTGCTCTGTGCTTCCGGGAAATGTACCCTTACATTTCATCTTTGTTACATTTTCTATGATATTTTCCACCTCTTTTTTAGTCATTTTTTTTTTGTCTGATTTTTTTTTTGTTATCTTCTGTGAAAAAAGTCAAGCACTTCTCGCGTGGTGAGTTGTAAATTTCGCCAGATGAGTTGTAATTTTCGCCCAAAGCATCTAAGTCAATATTTTTATTTAAATTTACTTTAAATTGTTTTAGCTTTGCACCTAGTCCTTCATCTGATATTTATCCTCTGAAAACTGAAAATTCTGATTCTTCGTCTGTATTTGTTTCTTGTTCATATTCCATTAATGATTTTAAATTTTACTTTCGGGTGGTATTTCTTTTAATGGTTTGGTTTAGGGCAATATTACTGTCGGTTAATATAGCAAGGCTGCTAGTGATTTTTTATAAAGCTTTGCCTATCTTTGTTGATTTTCTTTTTCTTTCATCTTATCAACAAACAGTTTTCGAAGAAGTGATATTTGTTCTTTGATTTCAGGTAAGGATTTAATTTAATTGTCACAACTTATTTTTGACTTTCTATAACTTCAGTTTTCGTTTAATAATTTCACTTAGCATGTTATCGGCTATCGCCTTTTCTTATATCATCTTCCATTATGTCAATACGGCGAAAGCACAGTGTTTTTTCAGCTTTTACTCTTTTTTCGCTCATTTCTTTAAGTCATTATATAAACCTACAAATAATAATGCAATATAATGTAAGATAAAGTAAGATGATGGTTTTTGTTTAGTTTTGATATATTTCCTTGTCCTTCACTCAATCAAACCGAGTCTTCTATTACAGTGGAGCTCGCGGTGAATTTCCGTTTAATCTCGTTTGTTAACGGTTTGAAACGGTTCTAAAACGTTTCCCGTTTCCCATTAGCTAACGGTTATCTTACTGATCGTCCAATCAAATGATATCCAAACGGTAAGCGATAATCGAGAATCGTTCAGCCAATCAAAACCTATGTTGGAGTTCCAAATAAGTCAAATGATATCCGAACGGGAAGAGTTAAAACGAGAATCGTTCAGCCAATCAAAAGCTTGGCGGGTGTTCCCAATAAGTGGATCGATTATCAGAAACATAAAACACTCGTGCCGCCGTCTATATCTTAAATTTGCAATTCATTCTACTTTGAAATGATGAAAATGTAATTCACCTTTAACATCCGGTATGATGAGATACTGTAAAGAATTTTGCATATCAGGAAAGGTAAGCCACATCTTTATTATTCGATATTATTGAAATATTTCTTAATATTTCATTTAACTAATTAAAAAATATAAAAAGAATAATCGATCTTAGAGTTTTTAAGCATAAAAGACAATACATGAGTCCGTCTAAAAAGGTCTGCCATATGCTGTGCTTTGTGATTTATTTTATTATTACCGCATATTTTACATTATTAAAACAGAAAATAAATGATGAACGAAGTTTCTGTTTTCGTTTTAAAATGAAATACGTACAATATATAAATCAACGTATAAAACGCACTCATCAAAAAGGGTGGAACATCGGAAAGGACCTGTAATATATATATATTATTGGGCATTATTTAAAAATTTCTTCACATTTCATTCATAGGAAATGAAAGAAAGACAAAAGGCAGTATTAGTCAGTGCATAAAGGGCTGAACATAATTAAAATGACCTGATGTATATTTATTATTGCGCATTATTTCATTATTCTTATATGAGTCAGATAAAACACATAAAGAAAACAAATGCAATTTTAGCTAAATCACACAACCGTCTAACCTATGCATCGTAAGAAACACTAGCTTCCGATTAGTCGTGATTGAGTTTGATTGGATTACCACACCTATCGATTATAGGCATTAAGGACCTCGGACATTTTCCTATTCAGATTGCCTATCAAATTAAGTGAAAACTGACCTAGGGCTAGACTTCTGATACAGAATAATAAAGATATTTAAAGACCATTTCTTGATATATTCGAATGAATTTTACAAGTTTGTTAACAATAAAGATGACTTTTTAGATATTTCTCATTTTCATTTCTATTGAAATATGAACATTAATCATTTTTATATTTTAAACATCTTTCCCCCCTAGTGACGCAACAAAATATTTCACATGCCTTTGTAAACGATTATCATGTACGTATGTTGCGAAAATGGTACTTGGTCACATGGGGGGAAAATGTTAAAAATTGAAAAAAATACATACAGGGTGTCATCAGCAAATGAATTTTACATAAATTATTTTGACACTTATTGCATGTGTTTCCTAAATCTTACATATCATCAGCCCTATTCGTTTTTGTAAATATTTCAAGCATAAAAAACACAATAAAAATAAAAAGGGGACATAGAACGTCAAGCTTGAGAGCAGACTGATCCTGGTATGAACATCTTATGAATTCTTGAATCGGGTCTGCTGCCTCTTGACAGTCGAAGTCCGTCGATTGAGTGTCATGAGCATTGAGGCAACTGCGTCTGTCGCAAGTCATGAGCCAAGCAAGTTTCTTAGACATATATAACAAGCAAGTTTCTCAGACATATATAAATAGATGTATGTGCCTACAACCTAAACATGACAAAGACATATAGACGAACTTCTATGGAAACAGTGCCACTGTGGTGCAAATGCCTGTTTACCCTTTGTAGGATACAATTATGGCACAGCTAGAACAACTAAAATGCATTTTAAGAACAACTTTTGCTTTAATTCGAACCAAAGAACCACTGGATCCAGCATCCTAAACTCTAACAGAACTAAACTAGACACCGACTCTAGAACTGACCCGGGTGCCCTCAGTACTAATACTGACGCCCCCAGAACTAACACTGACGCCTTCAGAACTAACACTGACAACCCAGAACTAACACTGACGCCTTCAGAACTAACACTGACGCCCCAAGAACTAACACTGACGCCTCCAGAACTAACACTGACGCTCCTAGAATCAACATCAATTCACCCACACGTCTGAACTGAAAATTATTCCGAAGCCGACAGAAATATTAGTAAAGACCCCAAAGGAATATCGACATTAATGTTGATACTAGCTAGTGAAGTTCTGTTAAATTGATATATTGGATCAGGCGGTATTTTATTACTAAATTTTATTATTATGTTGTTTTATATTTTTTTGCATTAGAGTAAGAGAAAGTACATTTAAATGTTTGCTAGGCGTTAAAAATATAGGCTAAAAATTAATGTGCATGACTGTGGTATAACTGCCATTATTTAAGCACAACAGGACTGTGCCTGCAGATGATTTCGGAAACTGAAAAACCAAACACACTAAAAATGCAATACTAAATGACCATCTAAAATATGTCCAAATGTGTCATAAAACTAAACCCCAGGCACACCTGAACCCACAGTGGCCTAGGCAGTCTCATACACCCCTCCGCTATAACTAAAAAAGGCCAGCTACGCCAATGTATGTAAAACACTTCATGTATGCAATATATATCCCTGCCTGTAATGCCCGGTCAGTATTGTACATGTGTACTGCATGTGTCAATATACAGTATAGCAATAGATGTATAGAAAACAAACAATAGGCTATGATCAATGTATCAGTTATCATGATCATTCGGGTGTAAAGAACTGATGTACAGTTGTGTTGCCAAAAGTTTTGTTACACTTTTATTTTTTGCTTTTCAGTTATTTTAAAAAATGTTAAACTTATAATTTGCATAGTAACAATTTATTTTTTGTTTTAAAACACTTTATAATAGACATACCTTAAATGCATATGCTTATTTCACTACAGATCCACATTTTACATTTTTAAAAAAATATGACCCTCAGTCACAAACAGTTTGATAGGTATATAACTATTTTATGCATAATTGAAGCCATTATATAAAATTATCAGCTACTGAAGTCATGAAATGGCATTGAAATTTAGGCAAAATCCATAGCATAATGTCCGATGTCCTTTGGATATTTGCAAGTACACGAAATTGGAACGCGACAAATTTCCCCGCACAATTCTATTACTTGTAAATAGCTGACCACCTGTATTTACTTTAGTTGCTTTCTCCAGAAAGTTTGTTTGATACTATAGGTGTAAAGTGTTTTAGACCATACATGTTTTTCAATAAAGAAACACGAAGGATTCTGTATGTTCCGTTTGCACTGTGTGACACGAACTACATAATTTTTCTATAAGGTAAGCGCATTTAGATATCATTGTGCAATAAATATATATGACTTGCATTTTCTAACATATTTATCCATATTATTTAAAAGTGATGAACAAGAGTTAAATTTGATAAAGTTTTTTTTTTCACACAAACAGTTGAAAATGAAGATTCAACTGTATTCCATTGATACCAATGCAAGGTTTTATTTCATTCCTCTTTTTTTTATCTCTCAGCCGTTTATGTCGGCAAAATAAGACCCGTCATTTTCCAAATAACCCACATCTTTATTTCTTAAATTAATTCATTGAAAAAGAACAGAAATTCGCTTCGAAATCTACATTTTTTGTTATTTTCATTCGCCGTAAGTAACGATTTTTAGAAAGTACTTTCAAGATGAACAGTTTCCATGTAGATTCGTTATACTCCGTTAGGGTGACCGCAGGTAAAATGTGCGTATTTCATGATTTAAAAATAACGACGGCAAAATGTGTGCCGTGTTTCAGTTATTATGATGTAGATGGAAAATGTCGGAACATCCCAATCCTAGTATCTGTTTACTTCGGCTGCTTAACGAAACTTCATATTGAGCAACACGATGCGTAACACTTAATACTATTACTTGACAGGTACTTTTTAGAGGATAACAAAACCGCATCCTATCTATATACCGCATCCATTGGGTCATGTCCGTGGAAACTGGGTCCGACCCTGACCATTACCGATGAAATAAAGGCTGTGTATAGTCTTTTTATGCAGAGTATTTCTGTGAAATTCTGTTTTTAGTAAATTAATATTTTTAAATATAGCAAGTTATTACCATATATATAGATAAGTGATCCAAAAGTTTAAGAGATTAGATTGATTGCCGATTTACGCATTATTAAGGCGATATCAAGATGCCAAGATTGTTGATCGTCAATAAAGTGAAAAAGTTTTAAAGCTATTACTTCGACCGCAAGGTGTAGCGACCCATGTGGCATGCTTCTGTCCGCATCTGCATTCCAGTGGTGATTACTTGACATACCTAATCATGCTAATCATGTGACGTATGACTTGAACGTTTATTACGTGCATTAATTTATTGTTATTATTTGTCATTGTTTATTACATTACTGCCTGCATGCGTGATTTTTTTGTATGTAACGATGAACTGTAAATGTTCAAGCTAGATATAATAAAATGTCTGTTCTGTTCTCTTCTGTTTATCCCGACAAACTTTTCCCACTTTATCCTAAACCATGTTGCTAACTTTATGTTGTCATAAATAAAAAAGCTCTACTCACTACTACAAACTTCGAGAATATACAAATATATATAAAATATGGGAGGGTGACGCGCCTTTCATAAAAACAACTGCTTTTAAATACTGATAGGGAAAAATGAGATCTAATAGATTATTTGCATAATTATTAATGTTCTATTTCTAGTGAAATATAAGCCCTTATGGGGAGAAGATACGTTTGCGCTTTTACTTCGTTTTATATATATAAGATGTTGTAATTGCTTTTTAATGACACAATCCCAAAAATAGATGAAATTGTAGATGTTACTGTACATATTTATTTCTGTAATTAACTGGGGTTCGTATATGTTTTAATAAAATAATGTAAAAGGTATTTATTAATCCCTGTCATCATTTACGATAATTAATCGGGGTTAGTCATTGATAAAATGAAAGGGTATCATCATAGATGAATAGAACTAGCATTGAGACTTACCCTCTCCCAACCCCCACCCCCGCAAAAATCCTTATTTTAAGTAAAATGTTTATCGAAGTTGTTTGCAAAAAATGAACTTCGGTTATATTTCAAGTTTCAAACTCGAACACTGGCAAAATACAACATTTCTTATTATTTAAAAATTTCAGATATCAACTGGTATCGCATTTAGATATATAAAAGTCATATAGCATGTATTTCGTAACAACACCGATACCGGTATAGAAGATAAGAGCATGCCTGTGCTGAACAGAGGACCCTCAAATCTGATTATACGTAGATCACAAGCACCGCAAATGCGGTATTGCTATTTGAACTTCCTTTGGGTCGGACATTGATCACGTGTCAACCAATGTAATATATTGCCTATTCGAAATTTAACAATTTTGCCAAATGCCAGAGAAAATGTTCTTTTAATTGGATAATTACTTTTTGCGGTTTTACACACCTTTCCTTTTGAATTTTTTAGTGTACTACATGTATCTTTTCGTTCGTCATTTCTTTCAATTTGTTCCTTTTTTTTCGTGCATGTCTGTTCCCTTTATTTGCAATGGAATGCAATACAATTGTTTTGAATTTCGAAACTCTTCGGACAAAGGCGGTAGTTAAAACTTTAACATATTATTTCACCAAGGTAGACAAAATCATGCTGCTACAACCCGCATTTAGTTATAAAAATTATATATTCAGAAAATATAGAAAAAGTTGTAAAATAATAAGATTAATGGAGAGGTGGTGGGCAATTTTAAGCAAAATGAACGTAAAATTATTAGAAAATAAATGGCTTGCGGATAGGTGAGGGTGTATTTATCGGGGGTAACGGGGTAGGAGAGGTGTGTGCGACAGGGACGGCTTTTGTCGTTAAATTGTTTTACGACTTCATATAGCATGAAAAGTTTGTTGTTTTTTTCTGTAGCAAAATACGTTTTTGCAGTTCAGGAAAATATTATGTGTAATTCAAAGCACGGTGACACAAATTCTATGGAAATGTTTTTTTAATCATGTGAAGAGATTACCAAAAATATCTTATTATCATAGTTACATAATAATACATACATTATACAACCAGATCTGACTTAATTCAAAATTATATTCAATCTCACGATGGGAAGCTTTTTGAAACAATTTTATGAATATAAACCTTTTTCCGCCGCACCTCCCCCCCATTCCACCCCCCCGCCCCCCGCAGATAGCAAACTACTGTATGAATAAACACGAGAGCTACAGGTTCTTCCGATGCAGAGTTATTGACTAGTTTGTGAAAGTATGACTGGAAAAACGTTATACTAGTATTTATTGTTGATTCCGTTAAACAATGTAAAATCGAATCACATGCCAATGATTATTTATGATAGGACATTTTACGCTAAATGGAAAAAAAAAATAAATATATTTAAAGTATGTGTAAAACAGATCATTTAAATAAAATCTACTTGCTCTTGATTGTTAGCAAAATAAGCAGGAACTCCAAAGTAAATTGCGAATTAAACTTGAAACTTTAATGTTTATGCGCTAATCAATAAATGTGTGAAATTATACGGTTTATAGTTATTTCGTTATTAAATGAAACGAGTTTTCTAGCTTTACGTTAATTCCTCGCTGCGCAAGCGGAATGAACTCTCGTTTCACGGTTCTCGATTAACGGTGCGCATGCATAGGTTGATACGAATTTCCATTTACACGTTTCTCGTTTTTTTACACGATTATCGTTTAATGAACGTTTACCGGACAAATACCGTCTCGTTTCCCGAAATCGCGGGAATTTATCGCGAGCTCCACTGTATGTCACTTGTCTGTGTTCAATGATTCCAAAGGATTTTTTTATTAATCTTAATTTTTTGCCCCCGAAGGTGGGCATATTAAAATCATACTGTTCGTCCGTTTTTGTAGGGCTGTAACTCTGCAATCCACAAGGGGATTTTGAAATAACTTGGCAAAATGCTCACCATAATGAGACAACGTGTAATGCGCAAGATCCAATCCCCTAGCTCCAAAGGCAAGGTCATCCTTAGAGGTCAAAGGTTTACAATGTGTGTTTCGTGTCCGGACCATAACTCTGCCATCCAAGAAGGGATTTTGAAATTACTTGGCATTAGTGTTTCCCATAATAAGGCAACGTGTCCTGCGCAAGACCCATAAACCAAGCTTAAATGTCAAGGCCAAACTTAGAAGTCAAAGGTTAACATGTTTCCGGTTCATAACTCAGCATGGAATTTTGCAATTATTTGGCATAAATGTTTCCCATCATGAGACAACATGTCATGCGCAAGACCCATATCCTTTGCTCTAAGGTCAAGGTCACACTAAGAGGTTGAAAGTTAACATCGTTTGTTTCTTGTCCGGTCCATAACTCTGCCATCGACGAAAGGATTTTAAAATTACTTGGCAAAAATGTTCACTATAATGAGATGATGTGTCATGCGCAAGACCCAGGCCCCTTGCTCCAAGGTCAATGTCACACTTAGAAGTCAAATGTGAACTTATTTTTTCTTATCTGGTCCAAAAATCAAGGGATTTGAAAATAATTTGACACAAATGTTATCCATATTGAGGTGTGTCACGCTTATGACCCGGCTCTCTCGGATCAAGTTCAATGTCACAAAATAATTCATACCTAAACTATTCTTGCATATTTTGTGCAGACAACTGTAGCATTCTTGAGCACACTTCGGTGGGGGTGGTGGTGGGGAGGGGGGCATTTTCACCAGTAGTGACAACTCTTGTATTTATATTTGTTTGTTTTGGGTTTAACGCCATGTGTTCAACAGTATTGACATTTCCTATTATAACAACGTAAAATTGATAAATCTGACAATTTAAACAATTATAACATTTTATGCCAGATTTATGTTGCCAAACGCTTATATGTGGAAACAGTGGTCAGGTAAAACAAATGTATTTGTACACATGCTTATGAAACTTCTAATTTATTATTTATATTCATATTTAAACTAAAGGGCAAGATATATACCAAGATGTTTGTCTTGAAAAAATAGTAAGACACCAATTGTAGATTTATTTGAAAATTCAAATGTTTAAACAGTTTTGACCTGAATGGTATCAAAAAGGATTATAATCAAAACGTGGGATTTATTGGGGATTATGTCTGTGGAGCCAATCAAAACAATATTATCAAGTACTTCATTGGAGGCCCACAAATAGGGTGTTCAGTTATTATCCTACTCAGTTATATAACAACCCGCAAAAGAATATAAGACCTGATTGTTCTCAAACTATTATATTTGAAAGCGTCAGTTAAAATGAAAATGATATGATAGTTAGAGAACGAAATATCGAAGAAAAAGAAAACTTCAAAGAAGCAAGAAATAATTTTATGTAAACGACTTCAAACAGTCACTATTTGCCGTCTTATTTTTCATTAGTTGTGATTAAACTCTGGAAATTGTGGCTATTATGCATTTGTAATACAATGGCATGCGGAATATAAAATATGGGGATACTAAGTTAATTATCACGGTTTTTTTTTTCAAGTAGAAACGGAGTAGCACATTAAGTAAGACATACTTTTCCAGGCATTGGGTATAGTTATATGTTATTACTGTTGAATATACAATTTTTTTTCTTATTTCAGTACCAAATGCCGCCATCTTGAACTAATCTCTCATCTACTGGTCTATTTAAGGAACGGAACACATTTTCATCTTTTTAACTGTATTTCACAGCGGTACGTGTGTTGATTATCATTGCATGCATACAGTACATGATATTTCGATAAAAAGTCAGACGAGGATGACTGCTGTTTTTCAGCTCCGATATCTGTTGATTTAAAAGACAAATGAAAAATAAGCTCTGGAGCTATAGCCGGCGAATACACCAATTCTCCTTGGTTCAATTTGTTTCCCTCAATATGGGTTTCGCTGGTCGCGTGAACGACAAGAAAAAAATCTCGCCGGTCTTTAAAACAACGAATGCTCCTTGAGCTAAGGAAACAAAACTTCTAACCTTTATTGAATCATATTGTGTCCTGTTTAAATAAGAAAGCAAATATTTCTTGAATTATATTCCTTCCTTCATTGTTAATAAACACAAATTTTCAAATGTTTATCCGAATTTATATCGCGAAAATACTAGTATGTTATTTGCAGCTTTGTCCTGTGAAAATCACTGTACGCCGGACAGACCGGGACAGTGCCGGTAAATCAGACTAACACATAGCCGGTTGCAAGCGAAGTGAAATGAAGTGGTCTATGTGTAGCTGCATTCATATTAGAAAGCTAATTTAAATACTAAATAATTAGATACTCAGCAACGCAAACTGCTACCGAACGGATGAGACTAAAACTACGATAATTATACAGAACGAAATACCTTTAGATCCAATTATGTAATTTTTACTTGAAGGTACATACTAGACAAGATACATAAGATTACCGCGGCTCACGAAGTATTATGAGATAGTATTGGTTACCTTCTTTATTTGGTATGACCTGGTTCATTAACTTCTGTCTAAGTTAAATTCACCGGAAGTATGACGTCATGAAATGGGAAAAAGGTAATGAGATGAAAACAATACCATATTCAAAACAAGCTGACGTCAAAATGCACTTAGCAACGTGCTGTCTTTAGGTTTTGTACTTAAATAGGAATGACACGGACAGACACGCGTACATATCTTTAATTTCCACCAAAAGCATCAAAACGGGGACATATTGATGGAACATATTTTTTTATAGAACGCGCGTTTAAATAATTATCCACAATGCATAGTACAAGCCTTTTGTCTGCGCTGATCAGCGCGCAACCATGTCTGAACAAGGTGTTTGTGTATCTCGACCATGAATATAAAATGCATTCAGTCGGAAAGGGAATGCTTTCGAAAGGTATCATCACTATTTTGTCGTTCAAAATGCTCCGTGTATTTAACATGATAACCACATATCACAGTTATATTTTATTTGTACTGCATTCATGAGAGGGTGATATGGAAAGTGTTTACCGCGCGATATATGAATATCGACAGAGACGTTTTTTAAAGCAATATGACAGGTTTAGCCAAGACCTTTTACATACCATTGACCCCTGTATTTATACGCGTAATGCAACGTTGTGTATGCTAAACGCCAAATCCAACAGCAGTAACATTTGAAATTCCTTATTTCTAAACGAATCATATATGTTTGAGCATTTTTTTTCTTAGTTAGATCATTTTTTATTCGATGATTAAAGTTTCGATTCAATAATTGGTAGTTGTTTTCTAAAGTTTGGCACGAACGGCAAATTATTATTTTAAAAGAAGAAATATTTACAGGGTTCACACATGCATGAACACAAGAAAAAGTAATTTTACACTTTAATATACAATGTAAGTAAGCACCACGTCAAAATTGATAGTTTCAGTATTTTATTCGAATCGGATGCGAAAGTATCAGTCTTTTAATAGCAGATATGAAAAAAAATATCACGTGCGCAGACAATTAAAAAAGCGCTATTGCTTATGTGCTATAAAATTAAGGATCAAATCGCATGCGCAGAACAGAATATAACGCATGTGATAGGCTTATGATCTATAATTTCGTATCACATGCACAACAGTGTTATTTTAGATATCTGCGCATGTGATACTTACTGGGTGATTAGATACGTTCGCATTGATAAAAGATTGCAACGATCAATTATGACGAGGCGCTTATATACATATAATATAAATTTAAATTTTGTTCTAGCATTCAAGCATGTTTGTACCCTGACGTTTTATTTCCTTTTTATGGTATGCTCACCCTGCAAAATGAAACAAGAGGGCCATAATGGCCCTATACATCACTCACCAGAGTTGATCTGGCCTACTGACCTAGTTTTTGACCCCACATGACCAAGAAATGAACTTGACCTAAAAATCACCAATACAAAGATTCTAACAAAATTTCATAAAGATTTGGTTACAACTGTGGCCTCTAGAGTGTTCACAAGTTTTTCCTTTGATTTGACCGGTGACCTAGTTTTTGACCCTACATGACCTAGATTCGAACTTGACCTATAGATTATCAAAACAAACATTCTGACTAATTCCCATGAGTTTCAAACTTAAATTGTGGTCTCTAGAGTGTTGAAAAGATTTTCTTTTGATCTGGCCTACTGACCCAGTTTTTGACCCTACATGACCCAGATTCAAACTTGACCTAGAAATGATTAAGACAAACATTCTGTCTTAGTTTCATAAAGATTGAGTCACAAATGGGGCCTCTAAAGTGTTCAAAAGCTTTTAATTTGATTTGACCAGGTGACCTAGTTTTTAAACCCACATGACCCAGTTTAAAAATTCACCTAGAAATCATCAAGCCAAACTTTCTGACTAAGTTTCATAGATATTGGGTCACAGCAGTGGCCTCCAGAGTGTTCACAAGCTTTTCCACTAATCTGACCTACTGACCTAGGTTTTGACCCAACATGACCCAGATTCGAATTTGACTTAGAGATTATCAATATTAACAAACTGATCAAGTCTCATAAAGATTGGATCACAAATATGGTCTCTAGAGTGTTCACAAGCTATTTATTTGATCTGATGTACTGACCTAGTTTTTGACCCCACATGACCCAGTTTCAAAATTGACCTAAAAATCATCAAGAGAAATATTCTGACCAAGTCTGATAAAGATAAGGTCACAAATGTGGTCTCTAGAGTGTTCACAAGCTTTTCCTTCGATCTGACCTAATGACTTAGTTTTTGACCCCACATAACCCAATTTCAAACATGACCTAGAGATCATCAAGACTAATGTTCTGACCATGTTTCATAAAGACTGGGTCAAAAATGTGTTCACAAGCTTTTCCATTGATTTGACCTGCTGACCTAGTTTTAGACCCCACATGATACAGTTTCGAACTTGACCTAGAGATCATGAAGACAAACATTGTGACTAAGTTTCATAAAGATTGTATCACAAATGTGGTCTCTAGAGTGTTCACAAGCTTTTCCTTTTATTTGACCGACTGACCTAGTTTTTAATCCCACATGACCCAGTTCCGAACTTGACCTAGAGATCATCAAGACAAACATTCTGACCAGGTCTCATAACGATTGGGTCAAATATTGTGGTCTCTAGAGTGTTTACAATGCAAATGTTGACGGACGACGCACGACGGACGCTGCACGACGCACACCGACGGACGCCGGACAATGACCGGTCACAATAGCTCACCTTGAGCACTTTGAAGCACCCTTTATATTTTAACACTAAAATTGACTTCTGAAAACCTAACAGTAAAATATTTGTTGGATTAAAAAGAACATCTGATAATCCAGAAACGCTGTCAACATGTTCTTTTGTTTATTTATTACCGTTGCACGTTTATTTTGACACGCTATATAATCACAATGATGATTTGATGCAAAAGTAAGGAAGTAGTTAGCGATTTTTTCATTTGTATTCAATTTATGAAAACGTGATGAATTAAATATCTTATGTGTTAAAAACTTTCTTAATGTTTGAACAAAAGAAAGATAGATGTTTTAAATGATTAGTTACATCGCTTAAACTATGCATTATCAACATTAATTAAAATTTAATGTTGACGAACTCGGGACTCCAAAGATGGTAAAATGTAAGTGGAAAATGTTTGCGTAAATGCTATTATTAAAGTTCTGTTGTTTCTTTTTATACTTGTTATTTATGTATTTATTATCCTTAATGTTTGTAAATAATTAATGAATTATCTAATTAATTAATATGAAATTGTAAAATTAAAAAGGATAAAAATCTCCTTCACCCTACGTGTAAGAAAACATAACTCTCGTCCACTTTGCCTACAAACTTTCAAACTTTGAATTCCGGAAACTTCCAAAAATCGAACTTTTAGGCTGGTCCGGGGTCGTTTTGTGTTCGGAAGTTACACTTTACTAAATTTCAGCTGATAATGACACTATGTAAGATTTTGACCATTGTTCGAGTCTCTACACCCCAGGTACAGTCCCTGACTCGCGGAATTTGCTTTTTCCGCGTTACCACAGGCATAAATATTTGCCTTGAGTGGAAAATTGCGATGATTTTTTCACATTGAACGGCTGTTGACAAGGGCGAAAAATCGCGATGATTATATAACACACCGCAATAAAAGTATCACTAAATGCCCGCGGCGAGTCACGAGGAATAATCTTAGCGGGTCGCGGTGAATTGCGATGGATCGCGGTGAACCACCGGCAATCACCGCGAAATCCAGGTAAATGTTGTAGGTTAAACACATATAAACTATCTACTGTTGTTACATGAATAATTGCATTAGTATTTTTTCTGTTAAAATGGACAAATAATAGGGTTTAAAAACAAATAAATAAAATTAATGTTAATATGTAATCATTCCTTTAGTTTAATAATTCATCTATAGTATTTAACAAATTGAAATTAATTCCTATCTTACCTTTTGGATAAGTTTCAAAATTTACACGTAAGGCTTGGCATCGCAATTTTGTAGTTTTAAGTTGAAATTTAATGATTTCCTGTAGATGATAAATGTATATATTCATTCGCAAAATAAAACAGAAATATAAGTAATATATAGCATATTACAAAAACTGTTTCATGTCATTGTGGAGTACCGAGAAACACAAATTGACCCGCTTCACACTTGCAGGAAGTGTCACTTTTCATACTATTTATTGTCATCAATATTTTAAGCATAGTCAAATACTGTATGATACACGTAATTGACACTTGAAACTTTTCTATTTTTGTAAAGAAGCAGTTGCACAATGTGATATGTATTATCAACAGACTTTATATCAGGCAATTTTTTTATAGAGTATTATATAAAATATATAAAGAAATCGTTGTTTAAGTACTTTCTAAGTAAACCACTTTACATTTCGGCAAGGATGGTCACCTGTTTTTACCAAATTAGTTTTAAATATAATTTTATAATAACATTTTATTAATTCTTTAGGCACAATTAAAATCAGAAATAAGAGTCTTTGTGTTATCTTTTCCGGCAAAGGTCGACTCTTCTTTTATCCAATTTTAGCTAGTTTTAACAGTTTTAACTAAATTTTACACAATTATTTTTTACATAGTTTACGTAGAATAGAAACAAAGGTAATAAAACTTTATTATTACATGACTGTATTATATTGTTTCTCTGATTGAAAACGGTTCGAAAAGTAATGAGTACATATCATATCAACTTCTCTTGGGATATAAATAACGAAAATAAAAATAGGTCGAAGTAGGTGCTTGGAAAACCAATATCAACCTGATTTGGTCTAAATTTATTCCTTATTTCTTTATTAAAGTTACAATTGTAATAACAAGACTGACTTTATATTTATTCATGTAATAAAACAATTATTGACTTTTTCATAGGTTGATATCAAGATTTATCAACCCTCAAAAGTTATATTCACCTCGCTTTCGGCTCGGTGAATATAACTCTTTTCGGATTGATAAATCCAGATATCAACCTATGAAAAAGTCAATAATTGTATAATAAGAAATAACTTTAATAAATTCAGTAGGAATCACAGGAAGTAAATATTATTTAAAGTAAAGTTAGGCCAGCATTTGTAGATAGATGTTAGGGACCTATGGTGGCATAAACAACATACAGAGCAGGGTAATAGGTGTAAGATAGAAGTCACCATAGGAAAATCCAGTAGTGAGGAAGTACAGTAAACAAGCAGACGACGACAGGCAACCGAAAGCAGGCAACAGGTACGCAGGTACATTTTAGCTACGAATTATACCGCGAAATTGAGGTGTCCCGTACACAAGAAATGCGTGTAGAGCTTTTATTATCCAATTGATTTGCTTCAAACTTGCTACATCGTTAAAAGATAGATACAGCTAGATTGTCAGGGCATTTTCATTAAGATATAAACATTAAACAAAACAAAATACATAAAAACGGCCGATTTTCAGTAAAATTACCGGAAAAACTTCATACCGCGCGGTCGTAAATAGCTATTATGACTGAAAAGTAAATAAATTGAAATCAATGCGGATAATAAATTTGGACTTTCGACTAGAAAAGGCAAAAAACAGAATTAAAAAATCTTTGATAATAAAAAAATGCCGTCAATTTAAAAACATACTGTAAAGCGTAATTGTTAACCATAACGTGAATGAAATAAAGTACATGGAGTAACATATTTATCGATATGACATATAGACGTGGCCTGTAATCTAAAAATAAACCTCTGAATGGAAGGTTTCGGACGTAAATACATTGTTGTTATTTAAATGTGTTTTTTAAAGTTTTAATATATTTTAAATGTTTTAAAGTTAGTAAATAAAGTAGTAGTGCATACACGTTAGTTTATGAGCAGTGGCAGTCTTTTTCTTGCGTAACGTAACAAATTTCACCAAACTGATTCCAAAATAAATAAAACGAAACCATGATGCGAAAATGTAAAATTATTATAATTATATTCAAAGCGCATCTATAGCTTATCAGTGTTGTATATTTCTGTGTTGTTTTAACGCTCCTTATTTAGTTGCAATTCGGGGCCAATAAAATGGATAGATGGATCTTTTTTTCTAATTTCATAAAAGTTAGTTTATATAATGAAAACATACGTATTTCTGTTGGAGTTTAAAGCATTGACTTAAAAATATATTTATGATATTCATTTTGCATCCATGGAAAATTTATCTGTTATCATGATATATATTTCTAGTTTTTATTAAATCAATCATTATTATTGCAGATGTTTCATGAACATTATCTGGTGGAAATGCGGATCCTTTATATTCATTATAAAATCATTTTCGACATTTTTTTTAATTTCACCATGTAACACCTTCAACGCCTTATTTACATGTAGCAGACTTGATCACTAAAATATTACAGAAAGCTGTAAATATATGATTTTTAAACCCGTAATCTGATAATATCTGAAAAAAAAAATCACTATATAATTGAGCCGCGCCATGAGAAAATCAACATAGTGGCTTTGTGACCGCGCAGTCTAGACAGGATCCAAGCTGTTCGCTTTCATAACCTACTGCAGTAAAACAAAGAGTTAGCGACCAACACAGATCCTGATCGTACCGCGCGGATACGCAAGCTGGTCAGGATCCACGCTGGTCGCAAAGCTACTTTGTTGGTTTTCTCAAGGCGCGGCTCATATTATGCAAAACTCCCGGAAAATAATAAGATATAAGATAACGAAGTGAAATCTTCAATTACCTCATCGTTAGTTCTAATAAGTCCTTTAATTCCTGATCTGTTTCTTGTCGTCACACAAGTATTTTACAAGAAAATGCGAAATTTAATTCGTCCGTTGACGAAGTGCCATTTTAGGTTACTTTTTAATTCCAGCGTAATTCTTTTAAGTTAAACACAATATCACAACTATGTTGAACAATGACTATTTTCAAGTCTTTAATTTTCACGTGTACTTAATGCTTGACTAGTAACATTTGTATTGGTTAACGAACTTTTCAGTGGAAAATTTAGAACATGGCATGAAACACTCAAAGAAGTAATCAACTATAATTAAATTCATATCTCGGAATTAAAACAAATGGGCATCATTGAACTTGGGGCAATTATCGACCACAATACGTTGATGAATGAAATCGAATTTTCGATGTGTGATGTATTTTCGCAACTCAGCTATCAACATCAATTACTTCAACATAAATAGTGTTTTATTAAATATTGTTGCAATATTTTTCAAAACCAAAATCATCTGGTTAAAATGAATTAGCTAATTATAGTATACGAGTTCAATGGATTACATAACGCCGGAATTTTAAAAGCAATTACAGTCTTTTGTGCATTTATGAAATTATAGAATTTCATGGAAAATATACTTGAAATAGAATAGTGAGAAGATATAAATGCTTGCAAAATACAAAATACTATTTATTTTCATCTTGTCTAAATGAATTAACAAAGTATACAGTAGTATATGTATATATACATGTATTATACAAGTTTAAAGACATAATGATATTAAACTTCATAACCCTGATATTTTAAAAATATACTCCTTGCATTTATTAAATTATATGAGTTAATGGAAATACACCTGAAATAGAAAAGTAAGAAGAAATAAATGATTCAAAAATATAAAACATTGTTTAATTTCTTCATTTCATATCCCATCATAGTGTTGAAATGTTAAATTAACTGTATGCATACATGTAACAACAAGCACTGCATTTACCTGTAAATCGCGGCGATTCATCGCAATTCACCGCGAACCACCGGCACTTCATCCCGATGCGCCGCGACCATCATCGCGGGACACCGCAATTGATTTTATTGCATTTGGTCGCGGCGGACGCTGTTAAATGTATTGCGGAGATGCATAAAAAACGCGCATCCCCGCGGCTCAGGAAATTATCCGCGCTCGGGTCGAATCGCGGGGAAGCGCGGACTTTGAAAAATCCGCGAGCCAGGGACTGTACCTACCTATACCATATATGAATATGTTTGTAGATGTCTTAGCTTTACATTTAAGCTACTTACAAGTCCATATAGTGCCATCAGAGGCATCAGAAAATGGCCTAACTTGTTATATGCAGTAGGGTGCTGGCCAAGAATAAGCTGATCCGACCCTGTTAGCCGTGAGAATTTCTCCAATGGTATCATTGGACTCAGTAAGTTGATGCTTAGGTTTTCAGGACTGTCTTGACTGCTATGTACAGTTCACATATTGAGAGTAATACCGGATTTTGACCTATGATCTTGACCCCTAGCCGACCGGGTTCGAACCTGACGTGGCCTGTTTTCTCTAGATACTGGCTTGCCATTTACAACATGGTATCATTTATTAAAATCGGACATCAGGTTATGAAAATATTACTTCTCCGACTCCTCCTCTATTTGATATATGAAGTACGCATTTTTTCACGAAAAATGACCTATTTTGAGACGGTCCTCCGAAGAAACCGTCGGTGGTAAAAATACACAAATTATATATCCGTTTAGATAATGTTTAGATTTAATTTATAAAACTTATTTCATTAACATATCTTGTGTTTTGAACATTCTACAATTATTTGAAGTTAATAAAAAACACGGACTTCTTCCGTCCGGAAAAGTAAGGAAATACAGTTAATATCCTAGATTACATACAGGCGGACGAATAGATGGTGTCGTTTTGTCACAAATTTTCAGATTTTGTCGTTTTCTATCAAAACAAGCTTTTATTTGCAGTTATTTACCCAAAGTAAATATTTTACAAACACTTTTCCCTTATTTTACAGAAAATATTTTAAGCCAAAAATGGCAAAGTTCAGCAAATATTCCCGACGGCGTGTGCGTCGGTGAAGAAAATTGTAATTCATATTCGATTAGGCAATATTTCAAACTACTTATTAAAAGAAATTAATTTCAGTTTGATACCTTTAACTTTTCATAGTAAAATAAAAATTGATGAATTTTTCGAAAAAATGCGACCACGATTAGCGTTATACGGTCCCTATAGCGAGTCTACAGATCGTACAGACGGACAAAGCGTACATAAAACTTTTTTTCAATACAAATAATTGGTATTCACCAAAGCGTGTTACTTTAGAGCCTATGTTGATGCAAAATATGTTTTGAAAAACAAGGTGTATTTTCGTGCATTTTTTTTTTTTTTTTGCTTTTTGACATCAAGGCACCCATGTTCAAGCCCGGGCGACCCTAAGGGTCGGATGTGAGCCTTGAGCTATACCTTTATGAAATATTTCAAAAAAACAATGTGTAAGAATAAATATTAAATATAAAATATAACTATAATATTATAATATAATTATAATAATATTAAATATAATTTAAATATTTCTTTAATAGTTCAACAAATGCATGTCGTACGTCGCACGCTATTTTGCACAGAGGCGATTTCGAGATACATGTTGATGTGTATGCAGCTATTTAAATTATGAGTAACTGACGTCCATGTATGTTTTTACTACAATGATTAAAAGATTTAAATTACATTTATTATTTATCCCCGTTTAATTTTTAGAGAATTCATAATCGTAAAATACATAATAAATCGAATTATCATCAACAAAAATAACAAAAAATGTAACGTTACGCGTAACAAGATGTTAGTACGGCAGTCGGTGTTTTGACGATAAATCTGTCAATTTTAAAGACATCTGGACAAAATAACCAATAGACGACATTGAATTTTGCCGCGTTTGTTTTATGTCATTTCCGTATTTACTCGCTTTAACGAAACCTTGACGGCTTTTCCTACAAGCGTTACGCTCGTCATCCTGGTACGTATTTATTCAATAATATTGTAATAATTTATCAGAAAAAAATACCAAAACTTATACTGTCATAAAATGCATACATTAACAAATATGAACATGTTTAAAGCAATAATCATTAACAAGTATTAAATGACTACGGTATATTTTAAAAAAAATACATACTGAAAATGTTACGTCAAAAAGTCCATTTCAAAATCTGACTTATCTTGTTAGTATAAAACTTTCATGAACCATCATTCTGTGAAAAAAATTACATCGTCTACTGTAAAGCTGCAAATATTAGATTGCATAACGTTACGTCGTATAATATCACTTTGCTGTACATAAAAACGCAACGTTTTTGTTGATTTTATTAGCTCGATTTCTATTAAATAGCTTTAAAGTATTTGGTTCATTTTACAAATTTGTGACGCATATTATATATCTTTATTATCTTTCTTCTATATTTTCAGTATCTTTGAAATAATTTATTCTGAACATTGTGCCTAGAAGTAAACTTAGTGTATGAACATTTCATCTATAATAAATGGAATATCACTTTTACATTTAAATCTAAGGTCCAGTCCAAAAAATAATGTTCTGTAAGAAAATTTAAAGTTGTACTGGACCTACAAAGAAAGAGAAAATTGCATGGCAAGCGTCATTTTATTTGATGTGCCACGAAAATGGAAGTATTTTTAAATTACTTTCTCAACGAATTTATATTACATATTCCTACAAACCTACCATCTATGTACTAATCAAATGTTCTGTTTTCCGTTTAGTTTTTCGTGAAACCAGTGTTTTAAGTGGTAATTTACAGGTCTATATGAATGTATTACACTCGAGGCAATGTAACACCGTAATAAGATGAAGGCGATCAGTCAGCCTACGAAGTTTAAATAAATAAATAAAAGTAATACTTTTATCCACACTTAAGTTAGGACAATTTCATTTTGCATTTTAGCTCGGAATTGATTTTACATGATTTTATCATACCATACACGCATATACATATAATATTATGTATCATATACAGTTTTTAAAAGTAGAACAGTCACTCTTGTATAATTTTCTAATATATAAATCAAAGAGGGGTAAATATATTTTTATGTTCTTATGAGCACACAAAAAGAATAAAAATCATTTGGAGCAGTCATGGTGTCTTAATTGATAAATTTCAAATGAAAAGAAGTCTGCTTCGTCCCCAGTCCCTCGCTCACGTGGTCACACAATAACTACTCCCTCGCTCCCTCACGTAGGTCTTTTTGCTGGTTTTTGATGTTATATAGCAATAATTCGGTCAAAAATGTGCTTCCGCAGTGTAGTGTAGTCGAAAAGATCCATAATAATGGAGCGCATTTGTGCGTAATCCTGGGAACCCAAAAAGGCAATTTTTAACTTACGAAATGTATTTTACATAAAATTAGATACCTTTCATTAATGTTTTTTTTTTAGATTTTGTATTACCCCAAAACGAAAGTACGGTATTTATTCTGCTGATCGTTTTCTGAAATGCGGCAATATGAGGGCACTTATCTTCAGTTGACTTGTATTCACTGCATACTTATCAGCACCTTTTTTTCTTTTGCGTTTTCTTAAACCAAATGCATGAATGTCTTGTCGGAAATAGGTCTATGGCGGAGTGAAAAACTAGAAACTGTATCAAAAAGGACCTGAAGCAGCTGAATTGTATATTAAATTTCTTTCATTGGTATATAATCTAGATTAATGTATGTTTTGACATACTTATCTTTATATATCATTCCATTGTAGTATATTTCGTTTGCTAATATAAAGTTCGAAAAAATTCGTACACAGATTAGTGTCCGAATCTTATTATAGCCGTCCAATTTTTAGTGTTTCTTTTTATTTTCGTTCTATTTTTCCCGAATAAATGTGCAAATTGTATATTATTTACTGCGGTAATAATAATAGGTGCATGTATAAATGAATATACATAACAAATAATGAAAAGCAACATTCAATCGATCATTCAATTCATCCGCGTGTCTATGTGCAGTCGAATGGCCAATGAGTATGCAAGAATTCATGACCAGTCGGTAATTATTTACTCGATTATTCATTTAGTCAGCCTGAAAGATTTGTTCCTTCAGTATGTCTGTTTATCTGCCTGTCTTACTAGAGATTATGTCGGTCAGTATCTATACGTAGTTGATATACAAATGTTATGAATTTTGTCATACAAATGTTATGAATTTTGTCAAAGATTACTCTATCTTATTGATATTTACACAAACGAAGTGCGAGTTCAATCATTCAGTCTTTCATTCTATCTCCATCTTATTAAAAACAATGCTTCAAACTTAATTATTTTAATAATGCCAGACGTACTATACTTCAGCAGTAAAATAAATAAAGATAAGCATAGGGAAAAAATAATTAACACGTACTCGAATTCATGCCTAAGACTACGGTGTTTTAGCCATCACATTCTCTCTAAAAGATATTAGGCGATATCGCAAAGTTACTACGGCGGTCAGCAAATTAATCAAGGCGGTATGACGATATGGCAATGCACAGATTTATGGATGCGGTATGTGCAGTTACAAATATACATATTTATGATGAGTCCTTGAAGAATTAACTGTACAAAAGTGTGTTTCTTGTCTTAAAGGCTGTATGTGTATAAATACCAAGATTTTTTATTAAAGCTTTGTTTTCTGACGTCATAAGTTCAGTAAATGTAAACATGTTCGGTCTTATTCAAAACCTACAACGATGACATGTGAAGTTACGATTGAAAAACATCGCGTCTCCATCGTAACTTCCCGTATCGCCACTATCGCAAAATATCTTGTAAGAGAGAATGCGAACGGGACACTGTACTCAAACAAATACATAATTATACTTAGTATTTAACATGTGTGATTCCGCCAGAGTTCTGTTAACAAGTAATTGTTTGTCATAAAAAATACATTACAATCTTCTTTGGACTTTCAGATACCGGATACCTCCCCCCCTCTCCGCACCACACCGCAAAAAGAAAAACACACACACACACACACACACACACACACACAGAAACAAACCCCAGAAAAAAGTTTTAAATCCACAGGACCTGTTATATTCTTAAATGCATAATGTAATTTTCTAAAATTAACTGCTTTACGGTTTAATGAAAATATGTTTTTTTTCAAATATTCTCTTGCAACAGCCCTGCCTCTTTGTAGGTTATAATCATCCTGATCACTGTTGATGCTAGGTTTGTTAACGTCCGGAGGTTGATATAAATGTTTGCTATCAACAGCGTACAACATAATAATTGCAGTTTAAAATGCGTATATATCTAATTTGAAGAAACGGGCGGTAATAATTAATGATGAAAACAACATTGATAATAACAATAACAATGTGTTCAAAGTAATAATTGTAAATTAAAATACCATTAAAAAAATATGCAGAGTTATCTCAACGCATTTTTACCATTTATTTTCTCAATTAGTAAATGGACGTCAAATTGTGCAAAATAGCGTGCGACGTACGGTGTAGCTTTTATTACGATATCTTAAGATACTGATTTTTGAAAAAAAAATATTAACAACGCTAGCATTTGACCAAATTTACCTCGACATGCGACAATTCCACGATATTTGCGCGATAGACTGTCGTGAGTCTTTTCTCGTTGTCGTGTGTCGTGGTTAAGCAATTCAAGTCGACAGTCAAAATTCAACGATATTTGTGCGATATGAAGTCGAGTGTCGTTGTACATTGCCGTGTATCTCGTTGAATGTCGTGTGTCACGTTCTTAGGGTGAATTTTTTCGATGTCTTTTTTACAACAAGCAATCCTTATTTGCGTAAAAGTATTTGATGTTATTTCGTTAAGCGTTGAACAATTTTAAGCTCTCGCATGCAGAAGAATTAAAGTTGCCACCCACTCCGTAATATGGCAAGACTTGTCCGCTTTAGTATTATTTTTCAAGTAGTAGTTTAATAATGGTCCATCAAACATGTTACAAGTAGTACTTTTATCATGACATTACTATAACAACTTCCTGATAAAGCCTGTCTGAGAAAAGCAGGCTTTCTCAGGTCAGTGACCTTGAGAACACTTTACACTGTTTAAACCTATGATTAAATCCAAGGACATCAGATTGTGTCCATTATGCATTTAAAAATTATTACGCCCTCATACGACACTGAAGTAGGTCTTTAAAATCGCTAAATATAAAAAAGCGAAAAAAAAAAAACAAACAAATGCTAACCTTGTGTTTTGTAACCACATGTCTGTTTTGCTGAACACGAAAGAATAATTTCAATTTGTTCCCAAGTGAAATTTTATCCGAAATTCAGTTGCTAGACGGATACCCATTCTCACCAAGCAAACGTTTGAAGTAAATTAAATACACACGCCATAACGCCGCTTGGCAGAACAAATAGGCAGTACCGTTTCATCTACCGTTGATTTTTTTCCATGAAAGTCCATTCCAGACGCAATATTCCATGATGTAAGTGCAGAGAGCTAAAATCCTGAACAAACTCTTTGCATGATTCATTTACCGTTTCTACGAGCGTTTCCGTTATAAAAACATTTTTGTGCTAATTGCAAATATGGTAGGCATACGCTATACATTACTGACATGGTCTCACATACCTATTAAGAGCGCGTTTATAAAAATATTTGCGTAAATGTCTTTTAGCAGTTATTCTAAAAAACAAGATGGCGTCATTTTGAAGAAAAAAAAAAGTAAAAAACAGAAGTCCGGCAAAACAGCAAAATTTGGTCCACCCCTATTTTTGCACTTTAATTCACATAATTGTAGGATAAAAGTTGTTAATAAATTATGGCATGATAAATAGAATAACAGGTTACTGTCTTTTGAGAAAGGGATTTCTCAGACTCGGCTAAATATGTCCGGAAGGAGCTCGGCAAGCCTCGCTCCTTCCAGGACCATCTCTAGCCTCGTCTGAGAAACCCTTTCTCAAAAGACTGTAACCTGTTATTCTCTATATACCGGTTTACCGATACAAACATACAGTTTCTTTTATCCTATTTTTTCCTGTAACTCTTGCTTTTCTATTAAAATTATTATATTTAACAATGTTCAAGATGTTTCCAAATAAATTAATTTATATCAAATAAATAATTGATATACATCACTGATTTATTATCTCCCTTTATTTAACTTTTGAATTTTCTCAAAATAAGTTTTCTCGTGGAAACCTATAGCTTTCTATAAGTAGCGCGATTCTTTTGAAGTAGAAAGTATATTCCCAAATTTTGGCGGGTGTACGTCCATTGTAAGCCTTTTGTTTACGTTGACGTCACCTCCGTGATTCTATACAATTAAAGTAAAGTGTAGTGCCAATGCCGGAAAGGCGCCGAGATACTATATATGATTCACATGTATACTTTTTTTAGGGTTTTAGATTACAACAGTATGTAGTTTGTGTGTGTTGGTACCCAATACCATACTGAGAATGTTAAATTACATATTTTTTGGTTTTGTGGGGTGTATTACAAGCCCTCCTTCAGTACATTTTGGTTCGATCGTGTCACCTAGTCGTCATTTTGGCATACAAGTAATCAATGTAGATAATTGTAGATACCAAATTTTTCAATGGAAAATGGATATGGCGAATGAAAGTATTGCTACTTTAACCCTAAACGGGTTGAGTTTATTTATACGTAGGGTTGAAAGGGAGTATTTTAAAACTGATGTGAAAATATCTCTGAGCCAAACGCATATTTCAATGTATGTTTGTTCTATTCATCGTACATTTCGTTGTCTTATTCAATGTAGAAACTGTATATTACCTTCAGAATAGATAGGTATGTTTCATTTTATGTTGTAGCATTTCAATGTAACAGTAACACGTTCAAGTAAGATATAAAACATTACATAACATTGATTCAAATGTTCAAAGATAAGCACTTATCGAAAATTACGTTAAGTACCGAGTATGTTTGTGCTTACACGAAATCTCCATCAGGGGCAATTTGCTGCCACACAGCTAGACAGTTGAAGGGATGATTACGTAATTAATTGGATCAGAAGTTGACAGTTCTTAAAAATTCTCTGTATTTGGGTTCGGAATTGTTGACTTACGATTTTCATACGTGAACATCTACGTTAAATAAAAGAAGTACAAAAACACATGTTTATAACTTATCACGGACATACAGTAGTGTATAAATTGACCAGATTCTAATTTAATATAGAAATAACGCGGACAAATGGTTTAAAATATTTGAACTCTGGCTAAAAATTCTAAATATGGTTTGAAAATCAACCATTTAAAATGTTCATCATCAAAATAGTACGTTCTGCCGTTATTGACAGAACAAGGGTTTACGGGATTTGTCGGAAGTCGATCTCACATACCACTGACACCAAGCAAAAAAAAAACATGAACCGTTGTGCGTACCGACTGCGTCACAGAGTGTCATAAGTGTTACATAAATCAACTATTTACAAGTTGCGCTGCACATGAGTTATATTTATGTAAACAACAACAACGAACTCTCTAAACAAAGGTTTAATTTTACATTATTTTAAAAAACGATTCCACTTGAACAAAATCAACGTCATATTAAAGATACTGACTTCCAGATTTTGGCTAAAAATGATCTTATATACTGGTGATACTGAAACGGAATCACGGAAGTTAAGTTAACATAAACGTCAACAACAACAACAATAAAAAAAAATAATGATAATAATAATAATAATAATAATAATGATGATGATGTTCAGCGCTTTACGAAATAGCATCAAATACTTTTTTTAATGATGATGATAATAATATGTTTAAGACTCGGGTCGAAATATCCGTCCCGAGGTCACTTGCGAGAGGCTTGTATAAATATATATAAAAATTATTGAAAACTAGGAATATCAAAACCTGCCATATCTGATAAATCATGCGCAAAGTAATAAAATGCAATTACTGTTAATTCCGTCTACTGTGAAAATTTCACGACCATCATTAGATGATGGGAGACAGTACCCGCCTTTTTAGTTTTGGTCCAATGACAGGTTTGCAGCAGTTTTGGTCCAATGACCATGGTAGGGGTCTGACTTCGCATTTCCAGACCACGTGATCAAAGAGGCGGAGCGATCGGGCGTTCGGCGACTGGTCATTATTTCTTGACGGATCTCGATAAAATATGGAGGTACGGTATTGTAAATTATATAAAATATGTGCTGTATTTGTTGCAAACGTTTATTACATTTCATTTCATTGATTTAATCATGAATATCATGGTATTATCAAGTAAAAAGGATGAATTGTGTTTCGATACCAGACCTTTTAATTTACTTTTTAAAAGATAATTACAAATGTTGCCATTCATTTAGTAAGAAAAGCATGTTTAGAATGTCTCGAAAATTTTCTAGTGTCTGTGTTATAATTATTGAAAATAAATTCAATTCAGTCTTGTCAATTTTATTGGGATTGAATCGATATCATAATCTCATGGTTGATCATTTGCTTGAGATGTGCGAAAACTGAAATTGAATTTTGAAAAGAAACGTGACATTTACAAACCATATTGTTTTGTTTCTGCTTTCTGAATATTGTAATATCTACATTTTAGACAGAACAAGCCGTGTGCATTTTAGTATTATAAAATGGAGCATTACTTTATGAAACAAAAAATCCATATATAGAAATTGTTGATTCTTTCTCATTATGTTAAATTATTGTAACAAAGACTGCATGTTTAGAACATTTATCATTTACCCATTTTTTTTGCAAGAAAATGTATATAAATGATAACTTTAACTGGTAATGCCGTTTTTTATTATTAGGATAATTTCAGATATTGCATGTCAATCAAACCGAATTATCGAGTTTTCACCTTACCTTCAGTTTATTCGTATTAATTGTATTATTTTAATTAATCATTATTCTATATTATTATGTATTTATCAACATTTATTCCTTCTACATTCACTGAAGGAAAACTAATTTCTTTCTATTCCATTGCACACACTTTTCATAGTCTAGCGGGAATCCATGCTGTGCTTATTGCACTTCCGTTAATTACAATTACATAATCGCTGATAAGAAGCAGATAAGTTGGGAGGTGATTTTGCAGATAGGGTCATCATCGGTCTCATATTGTTAGTTTGGGAAATGATTTCATAAAGGGTGTGGATTAGCTGGAACATAATAAACATAAAAATAAGCGTCATTCTCGCTTTTTTTCCCCTAACTTTCCATTCCCATCCATCAGAGGTTCGTCAAAATCCCGAGGAACCATGGTAGACCCCTGGTATGCGATAATGTTAGTTTCATGATCTTTCACACTTAGATGATTTTTTATATTTAATTAAATCGTTATTATACTGTCTACTTTGAAGAAATGAATCATGGTAAATGAAAAACTACTGTTAATTTGTTCGTGTTTTTACACCATTCTTCATTCACATAATGATACTTGGAACAATTGATACGGACAGACAGACAGACAGACATTTTATTTCAAATCAAATAGGCTAAAAAGCCCATGATGACACACATAGTGACAAATACAACAGCGGACAGTGTACAAAAAATATATATATACAATGACACATATAACATACACAACTAGCAACACTGACATTGCGTTTAAATGAAACCCTATTAGATGAGGTAAGTACATATATTCACCCGGAGAAGACCGGTAGAAAATAGAAAGAAGTTACCAAAATAATGTCTTAGAAGAATACATTCAAATATATTAACATTACAGCGACATTTTACCTTCTCGTTTAATATTTACCAGAAAGCAGGATAACAACGAGGCTGGTAAGCCTATTACAAAAAGTAGTTTCACATTCAGTTTAACTCGTTGTTTTGTAACACATTTGAAACCATTTATTTGAACAGAAACAACTACAAAAATATAACAACAACACAATGCCACATTAGCTATATAAATACAAATGTACATATAATACATAGAGAATACATAGTACATAATATTATGTACTACAATATGGATGCCAAGACTTGTCGAAAATAAAAATACAAGACTAGCTATCCGACATATGATTTACATTAAACAACATTTAGCTTTGGAAGACCTTATACGAAATCAACGAAAATAAGGTCACATTATTTATACCCTAAATAAAATTTTAAAAGAGAATGTACAAGTTTTGTAATATAGTATCGTATCATTGGTCAGTAAACGTAAAATTAAAAGAAAACAATCAAGATACTTTACTTTGCCAATAGAAAATATAGGTTATACATATTTATGATGGGTCCTTGAAGAATTAACTATACAAAAGTGTGTTTCTTGTCTTAAAGGCTGTATGTGTACATATACCAATATTTTTTTATTAAAGCTTTGTTTTCTGACGTCATAAGTTCAGTAAATGTAAACATGTTCGGTCTTATCCAAAATCTACGAGGTATATATCGCTGTCTTATCTCTTGGTATAACGTGCATTCAATAATAAAGTAATATTTCATCTTCTAAGTTGCCACAGAGTATGCATTTTCTGTCAGATATTGGTGTACGTTGAGGTCTATTCCATCTACCAGCTTAGATTTGCAATCTATGGGACGATAATCTATGGGACGATACTCTTAAACGAGTTAAAGATTGACAAAACTTATTAATATTAAAACAATCTAAGTATGGTTGAAAACGAAAACTCGAAATAGTCTTATAAAATAATGCCCAGCTAGAATTTTGTATTCTTTCGTGCCATTTTTGAACAAATCATTTAATCGTTGTTTACCAATAAAAGATATACTTTGTCATCTCCTACACCTTGATAAATCCAAGCCTCTGCAAAACCAAGAGAACATAGCAGATCTTTTAAATAACTGCACCAGTTACTGTTATTTGGATTATGTTCAAAATCATTTTTAACATATTGTATGCTAAATATACGTATTTATTTCCACTTAATCTTAAAATTCTCAACCAATATTTAATAACACGAAACATATGCATGGTTTTGAATGAATATCGACCTAATTCGCCATAAATGAAATTATTTTTTGTAGTTTTCTTGACTCCTAGTATATTTTTTTTACAGAATTGCATGTGAACCCTTTCTACAGACAAGTTATTTGAAAAACACAATACTTCACAGCAATAGTTTAAGATAGGGAAAACAAGTTTATCGAATAGTTCTAGCTTATGACATGGTGATATATATGTAAACTTATATAAATATTTGTTTAACTTAAAGATAGCTTTAAGTGCTTGACCCGATAAAGTATCTTAAGCACTACTCAAAGAACCACAGGCGTAAAAACAATACCTAGATAACTAAATGTGTTCACTATTTCTAAAGGCTGACCATTATAATATAACACTGTGTCCCTAGGAAAGGCCCCTCCTCTTCGAAAAACCATAATTTTTGTTTTAGCAACATTCACTTTTAGTTTCCACATACAACAATATTCGTATAACAAATCGATACGTCTTTGTAATTCTACAACATATTTTGCAAATATGACTATATCATCAGCGTATAATAGCAAGAAGACTTTAACAGTGTCAATATCTAAACCTTACATATTATTGTTGATAAAAGTATCTTCAAGATCGTTGATTAGCATGGAAAAAAAGAAAGGGGACAGGCATTCACCCTGTCTTACACCTAGCATACATGTATATTCATCACCTAATTGATTACAATACTTAACTCTTGATTTCACGCAGTCATACATAGGTATTAAAATGTTCAAAATATTTCCCCTAAGCCCAAGATTAATCAATTTATACCATAGATGTTTACGTACCACATAGTCAAATGCCTTTGTATAATCCACAAATAAAGTATAAAGAGACTTTCCCTGGTTCAATATATGACTAATTAAATTATTTAAAACAAATACATTATCTACAGTACTCATATTTGATCGAATTCCTGCCTGAGCTTCCATGTACACATTGTAATTTTCTGCCCAGTCTTTTAAACGGTTGTCAAGTACTCGAGTAAACAATTTTCCCAAACTACTTAAACGGGTGATACCTCTATAATTTTCTACATTATTAATGCTTCCTTTCTTATGTAATGATATAACAAAACCCTCAGACCACCTGGTAGGAAAATATCCTATATCAAAATTTTTGTTGAATAGACACTGGCAATAAGATTTCCTTTCCAGAGATAAAGAATTCATTAATTAAGAAATCTGGAGCACCAGATTTATTGTTTTTCAGCTGTTTAATTGCTTTAGATATTTCTGAAGGAGAAAATTCAGTTCCTGAAACATTATTTCAAACTCATTATTTTCGTATTTTTCTATAAAATCAATTACGTCGTCGTTTGGAACAAAAAATCTGTCCTCAGGATTATTAACTGTCTTAAAATATTCCCCCAAAGTTGAAGGTGATATATTCGACTGTTTTAAACCTGCCGCTTCCTTTAACATCTTCAAATAAAGACGCGCATTGCTATACCTCATCTTAATCAATTTATCAGTTTTAGATTAATCATAACTGAACCTACATTGACGAAGTACAAACTTGTATTCGGATCTGGCTTATACCATATTTATTCTATTCTCGTCATTTTTACAGTTTCTATATTTATCTAGACATTTTAAAAACGTATTTCTCTTTTCAAAACAATCTTCATTGTACCAAGGTTGATGACTATCAGAACTATAAGAACTACCCAGTTCATCATCACGTGACCGATTAATAAAAGGAGATGCTACACGAAGTAATACTTTTCGAAATTCTGTATACAATTATCAATACATTGCTTTGTAATGCAAGAATTAATTTCATCCGTTAAAACAGCAAAAGAAGCAAAACCCTCTACACTATTCAGTTTATCATTATATTTTTGTTTTTTTTTCTCAGGTTTCCATGTATATTTAAAATTTACACCAGTATTTTCAGCATTATTTGTTATACTATTTGCTTTCCGCACAGACTGTGTGTCAAATACGAAGGTAACATTCATGAAACAGTGATCTGAAACAATATTCGGTTCATCTATATCAAAATTCAATATATTTTTAAACAAATCGTTTTTACAAAGTAAATAATCTACAGCACTGTACCTCTATGTGTTACACAAGTAAAATTACCAATATTACAATCATTACCTTTTCTACCATTAACAATACGATAACAAGTCTGCTTACAAAAATCTAACAATAGGCGACCGTTATTATTGACATGACCTTGATCTTTTGATGACCTTTTACACGAACGATCAATGATATAGCCATCGGAAAGTAAATCACTGTTACCAGAATTTAATTCGTCATGCTCTACATAATCAGGCAGTACAGATGTACGCGATTGAAATCACCAAAAATTGTATAGTTACAATCACTACGGGACAGATTTTCAATATACACTACAGAGTCAACTAATCTGTCGAAGACATTGAATTTCTACTACTTTCGTCCGGAATGATGTAACACAGACCAATGTAAAAATCGTCTACAGTACATAGTTTTTCTGCAGGAATTCTTAGCCAAATGGTATCATCCTGCGAAGGGTACTCTAATCCGTTGTCACAAACATATTTATTTCTTACATAGATTATAATCCCACCAGAATTTCGTTTTGATGTAAGTTTTAAGTTTTCCCTATGTAAAACAACATGCTCAAACCAATCTACATGAAGCTCTGAAAAAACATATCAGTCCAACATTCTGTAGATAAAACTATATCATTGTTCTCGAAAATATCAAGCACATATTCAGATTTCAATTTATTCGTTCGTTTACCACTTAAACCATTTACATTCAAATATGCACATCGCAATGTGACCTTCTCCAGAACGTCCTAGCTACTGACCTCATTCCCCCGCTCACCAGAGTTCGGCGTATTCTCATTCAAAGTTTTTCTATCTTTAGTAACGGGGGAAAACCTGTTTCCGTACCGTCTGTATGGGCTAGCTGAACTCGATCTCTGGTACGGGAAACGTGTGACACAGAGCGACTTTCAGTAGGTACAGTAGGCCTGTCATTTACATGGTTTCCAGGAGACTGATTCCTGTGACTTTTCAGAAGATTTTGATCAGACTCGACTCTGCCACCTGCTGCTGATCCCTGAGAGTTTTGTGACAGTTGCGCGTTCCCTGTATTAGATATAAATGGCTCATTTAAAACATGTCACATGTCACGGATCAATGTCGAAGTTTCGTGTATGCTAGATTACGTATAGACCTTCCTGATAATACCAAGATGAATCAATACTGATATTAACAACTTATTCAAGGTCTTTGATTTAATTTAAATGATAACATGAAGAGATGCCCACAGTCTCATTGGCTTTTTAGCGTAATGTATTTATTAGTATTTATGAAATACTATACACTTACTTAAAGGTCAAGTAAGTTGTTAAAACTGTTGCCCTGTGATTCATTTTAAAAGTTGTCATTATATATTTAAAACCTATGTATAAGCTAAAAGAAGTTTGATATATCAATATTAAACTTTGAACATAAAGAATTTCATATTTCAGAACCCTCATCCTTTATAGCCAAACTTTAATACCGGTAGATTAGAACAAATCTTTGACACCCTGATTAATAATTAATTATATTGACCATTTAGCAACGAAAACGTGATGTCATAAAATGATGTAACCTAGTGCTTAATAAAAAGATACTGACTGAAAGACGAACAGTGCAGATCATGAACTGCATGGATGTGCAGGCAGATCTTGATCTGCACCGGTCGCAAAGGTAGAATCACTTATGTCCAGGAGGCTAAAGGTTAAAATATTAGATAACAAATTACTATGATCAATTAACGCGCCTAATACATGACACTTTAACAAATTCATAATTATTTTCCCAATTACTATACATAGGCAAATTAAAGATCGAGTGAGATTTATCTCTCTATCTTTCTTCTTTAATTAGCTAGCGACCTAAGTAATGTATTAATTTATGTTTACATTAAACATATTTACATTATTGAGAAACACCAGGCTATGTAAAGTTTATATGATTCTTTTAAGAATAGCCATACATTTCTAAAACAAATTCCAAAACGTTGTTCTCGCTATTACTAAAACAACTTTTCACTGACATATGCACTTGGTTTTGCGGAAGTTTCAAAGGATTCGAAACCATGCATCATAACATGAAACGGTTAGACAAGAATAACTTATTACCCTCTATACTCTCGGCATGACATGCCCTAGGACTAACTAAAAAGAATGTTACTGCCTCCAGCCACGTAGAATTTCCGGTGACAGATTGTCGGTGTTCTATGAAGATCTATCTTATCTTACCACCTACTAAGAAGATAGTCTTGTCGTCGTGTAAAAATCAACAGTTACATTTATGATTGCATTTTAATTGATCCAGTAATCTAGCAATTTTCAATATGTTCGCAAATCGGTTTCTAAATATTCAAAAATGTATCTAAACGTATTTTGAACTTCATTTTTTTTCTTTTCAATTTTGGTATATTTAGCTACACATACGGCGACCCCCGCCCCCCACAAAAAAACAAGATAATCATTAACAAACTAGTTGTGATCACCATAATTGCGTAATATCGTATTTAAAAAAATAAAAAAGAAAAAAAATCATCGGATTTACAGTCTATAGAGAAAATAATTAACTTCAGTGTTCAAAATTACATTCATCGAGTTTGTTCACTATTGCAATTTGCGAAAGAATGACTATTTCCAACCCCCTCGGACAAAATCCCATCCAATGTACAATTTTATCAAGACGTGCAAAATCCCCGTTTTGATTCTGTTCAACAAAATCTCTGAAAAAGAGTATTGTAAATCTTAAAAATCAATGTTATGATCAACATAGATTTTTAAACGGAATGAAATGAAAATTTAGATACCATTAAAAATTAAAGGCGATCAAATTGCGAGGGGCGGCAGGCGTGAGGGGGTGGGTATGTTGTTTGAAGAAGTGGGATGGGGTGGTTAGGGAGGTGTGTGCGTTTGTGATGGGATGGGGTTCGTCCGTATTCCCTTGCGAAATTATTTTGATATGCCGTTCACTCGGATAAAGATGTTTTGATCTTACATTTAAAATACAAAAAAAGATCTATTTATTTTGTGTTTTACTAATTTTACCAGTTTTGTTGTTTTCAACTTATATGAAATAAGGCGCTGTCAATCCGATGGGAATTCTTTCTGCATACTTTGTTATATCTGATATTTTCAGTAAGTCTGACGTGTTTTCTCTTGTTACGAAAATAAGAAAAAGGTAAACAAAAATAAATAAATAAACGCAATCATTTCGTCGAACGTGTCCAGACCAGACTAACGATGGAAAATAGTGTAAAATGTAATAGTGGATGCTCTGAATCTAGTCTCAAAATGCACCGACGCCGCCCTTAACATAGTAATATTTAAAACTGTCCAGGATACCGCCTTTCGTACAAGTACACATAGCCTGGCCCCTGGCTGCATGGCTATTTTTTATATAAATACTGGAAACATTTTATAAGAAAATTTTAAGCCTCTAAAACAGCTAAATTTTATCCGATGGCTGAACCATGTTTGGAGCCAGGGGCAATAAAAAATGTCAATGTAGAAATAACCTGCTGGAGTTACTTTCCCTTTTAATGCAGAAAACAGATACATGATAATAAGAGCAAACATAGGGACGGGAGCCAGTCTAATGTACATCTACTCTCCATGCCTCGACGATCAGGCTTTTTGTCGTTAGATTTTTCCTCTAATAAAAATATCTGAATCCAGGAATGCAAAGTTGGAAATGGGCTACTTTGATTAGAATTTGATAAGAAAATGAAAAATTTATTGGAAAACAAAAAATATCACATTTTCAATGTTTTCGGTGTATTTTATTTACGAGCTGCATATCCGTACGTAGTCTAAAGATTGCTAATTTCTAGCTGTCAGTGGTAAAATCGGACATATTCAAGAGTTTAAATGTGTAATTTGTAAGAAGGTCATAGTATATTAGAAAAAAATGACAATAGGCTACGATCGAAAATCATTGAAAAAACTTGAAACAACAATAAAGGAAGCTAATACGATATCAATAAATCATTCAAATAAGAAATATTAGAGCTTATATAAATTATACTTGATCGCAAAATATCAATTATAATTTAAAGTCAGAATATAAACAGGAAATGATGATATACAATCATGACATTAAAGCTACAGAAATTGTGTAAATAGGTTGGTATATATTAACATTACAGTATCTTTACTTATTTCATCGCAAGTAAAATGCACGATATTTAACTGGTGAAATTCTAGAAGATTTCGAATTACAGTTTTTCAATTACATTAGAAACAAACACAGTTTAGAAAAGACTGAAATGCCAATACTCTTGTTATCTGGATAATACGAAATGATGTGATAATTCCAAATTCAAAATGACAGATGAACGCTTCTGAAAATTTCAGGTTTTTCGGTAAGTTGCTATGGCTTGATAAGAGATTTTAACCACCAGATGTTGCAGAAAGAATGAATGGTGATTTGTTTCAATGGAACTCAAACTATTTTACTTTATTTTTGTGAATACAATACACAGTATGTTAAATAGTTTACAAAATCCATGTAAGTTTAGTTTGAAAATTCATGAAAAATATTTAGAATTGTTTTTTATGCTTGTAGTTCACTGTGTATACAGCTCTACCATTTCACTATCTGACATAGTTTCGAGTAAGTTGTTTACGCTTGCCGTTTTTATGCCAAAACTATCTATATTGAGCCTTGTGTGAAAAATGGATAATAGTCGAAAATGACCATGGATAATGCCCTACATGTGCTGTCTTTGAAAGTGGATATTAGCCGTCACTGACTTCTTTCATTTACATACCATTACACATTGACCAGTTCTGTGTGTGTGTGGACATGTTTTGGTGAATGAGTTTGTAACAACATGATGATATGAACTTGTTAACGATTTTTAGCTCGACTATTCAAAAAATAGTAAAGCTAATGGACTCACCCATGCGTCGGCGTCGGCGTTCCGATTTGGTTAAGGTTTTGTATGTAAGCTGGTATCTCAGTAACCACTTGTGGGAATAGATTGAAACTTCACACACTTATTCACTGTGACAAACTGACCTACATTGCTCAGCTTTTATAACTCTATTTTGCTTTTTTACAATATCATGTCTGTTTTTCGACTTAGAAATTCTTGGTTACGGTTTTGTATGTAAGCTGGTATCTCAGGTCTCACTAATGGGAATGGATTGAAACTTCACACACTTGTTCACTGTCATGATTTGACATGCACTTCGCAAGTCCCATATCTCTATTTTGCATTTTTTTTTTTTCAAAATTATGCCCCTTTTTCAACTTAGAAGTTTTTTGTTTTAAGTTTTTGTATGTAAGTTGGTATTTCAGTATCCACTAATGGGAAAGGATTGAAACTTCACACACTCAGTCATGAGTATTAGTCATGAGCTGATAATCACTTTGAAGGGTCCATAACCCTTTTTCCCATTTTAACAGAATTATGCTCCTTTTTCGACATTTGTATTCATTCAATTGACATCGCTGCTGAATAGTTGAGCGTTGCTGTCCTCCGACAGCTCTTGTTTGAATAGTCGAGCGTTGCTGTCCTCCGACAGCTCTTGTTATACTAGTAACAGGCACAGCAACCTAATAAGTAGAGCATATGAAATCCATCGCAGATTAAGAGTTTTTGCCTCATATGTTATCGGAAAGAAATTTTAACACTCTCTTTCCATGAATGTAATTCTTACAATTACAGAGATAGTCCGAATGATGACTTTGGATAAAGACCCGATAAAGAATGCCGAAAAGATATGGTCATATATTGGCGCTTGTTTCAGTGCTGGTGGGAGGTACTCGGCGGTCAACCTAAACAGATCTTTGGTTCCTTTATAAATGGCTTTTGGAGTTTGGTTAGAGGTTATCTTCAACCTACCAAGATCTACGAGACGTATTATACTGTCTTCAAAAATGCCCAGGATATTCAACACCACAAAACATACCACAGATTTTGAACAGCAGTCAAAATACCATGGTTTTTATAGCCCAAGGAACAAAGCAAAAAAGTTGATTTCAATTACAATTCATAACGCCAACTTAATGTATTGAACTTACAGAAGAAGAGGGAAGGGGATATTGAACAAATATTAAGTTAATGACCGTAGATCTTATCCTATACACTGGGACCAACTCTTTATATTTCAGTATAGAAGTGCATGTGAGTCTTGTACTGCAGATGAAATTCTGGTAGGGGACAACTTTTTATGGAATAGTTAACAGGGGTACTAAATTATTAAGTACAATATCAAACTATTATCAGTTAAGGGATTAAGAGAATGTACTTCTATGAATTCACAGCAGTATTCAACATATTCCAGCAAAACTCACCTGCTAAAGTGCCATTATTTTCACACTCTTCAAATGCTAACAGACCCCTAGCATACTTTATTTCTAAATATGGCTGTACCCCCTCCCCCTGTGGAATCGCAGCTTATTTATATTCAGGTGTTAAATTTACCTGTTCTGGCCTGCTTAATTTTTTACCAAAATCTAGCAGAAAAGATACAGATGTGTAAGCTTTAGAACCTTCTGACAGCGGACTTGAGATTTTAAACAGAATTTTACAAAGATATAGACATCTTCCCATTTGATAAAATGTTTCAGGAACATCTGGTACTGACCATGTGTATAAAACATTACTTTGGGCATGCTACAGCCATTAGTTACCACACTTTATGAGTATACTTCTTCAATATACAACAATCGGTACCTTTAGAACAGCATATGCAAAATTTCAAACTAGAATTTTGGCTATTATCCTCATAGTATTTCGGGCTTTATCTTCGAAATTTCTATGAACACTTGGGTCAGTATCCATCGACTTCTACATATGCTTATATATTTGTCAATGTGGGTTATTTGATCTAAAAAAAAACACTTTTAAACATGTTCATATCATTGTTTATATAATAACTGAATAATACAAAATAATATTCATTACCGAAAGTCCATTAAATGATGTTGACAATGCTTTGAATCGCCAAATTCATTCTCAAAAGCAAAATGTGCACATTGTTTGGGGCTCTCCATACTGAACAATATGTCCCATATTAAAATTGGTTAGTGCAAATGGTACAACTTCTAAACCATGTTTAATCAGTTATAATACTTTAAACAATCAGAATGAGTAATAAGAAAATATTGACAAAAACAATGTCCATACCAAGTTTGACAGTTCCTCAGGTTAGTAGCATTTTGGAATTATCAAATCATTTCGTATTATCCGGATAACAAGGGTGATACTGCAATTAGTTCTTTTGAAATGCGTAGCCACATCACTATCATAGTAAGGATCGCTGAAACCTATGACTGTTTATACGTTTAGATTTCAAACCTGTTGTCATATTTGGCAGGTATATATATAATTTACATGATACACTTTTTACAAGTTATGACATAAACGACATTTGATAATGTCCAGTCTGCATTAAATTTAAGTTTTTACATTGTCGATTTTCAAGAACTAACGAAGTTGTCCGTTTCTTACGGTGTTTCGTTTGGACAATCGTGACTTTTTATTTAAAACTAAACCGCGATACACGATGGTACGATGACCAAAAAGCGATGACGCGATGGCACGATGATAAAACAACGATGGTACGATGGTGAAAACGCGATGACACGATGATGAAATCGCGATGGTACGATGGTGAAATGTCGATGTAATATCACGTTTTCATCATCGTACCATCGCGTTTTCACCATCGTATCATCGTACCATCGCATTTTCACCATCGTGTCATCGCGTTTTCACCATCGTACTACGCATTTTCACCATCGTACCATCACGTTATCACCATTGTACCATCGCATTTTCACCATCGAACCATCGCCTTCCGGTGGTCATGCGCAGTGGTACAGTATATGTGTCAGTAAAATACAGGCTTGATACAATCTCATTTTCACATTGCACTATGTACCTTCTACATCCTTACAAGAATAAGCTGAGTTTGAATAATACCATGTGACTATTCCACCAAGTTTTTTGGTTAATTGCATGCATACATAAAATGCAAAGAACGTGGCCTTGAAGATTTTACAGTTTTAATGAACTGAGCAGTGAACATTCTGTAAAATATTTTGCAGCAGAATCTAAATGGTAAATTTCTTCTCACAAAATACATTGAGATACATTCATCTATTGTTACGTTAGTAAAAACGCGATGGTACGATGGTGAAACCACGATGGTACGATGAAAATAACGCGATGGCTCGATAGTGAAACGCGATGGTACAATGGTGGAAACGCGATGGTACGATTGTGAAACCACGATGGTACGAGGGTACGATGGTGAAAACACGATGGTACGATGGTGAAGACGCGATGGTACGATGGTGAAACCACGATGGTACGATGATGATAACGCGATGGCACGATTGTGAAAACGCGATAGCACGATGGTACGATGATGAAAACGCGATGGCACGATGGTGCGATGGTGAAAACACGATGGTACGATGATGAAAACACGATATTACATCGACATTTCACCATCGTACCATCGCGATTTAATCATCGTGCCATTGCGTTTTCACCATCGAAATATCGTTGTTTTATCATCGTGCCATCGCACCATTGCGTTTTCGACATCGTACCATCGTGCATCGCGGTTAAATATAAGATAAAAAGTCACGATTGTCCAAACGGAACATCATAGTTTCTACTATCCTATTTGCTGGAACGGACGCGGGCGGTGTAGAGGGCAGTGCCGAATAGACTTGACAAGATAGTCTTATAAGATAAACTGTTGGACTGTCTTGATTTCTGATGAAGAGATAAAAGTTGAAACTAGAAAGAATGTGTTGTCTTGGTAATGTGTTCACATTATTTACCTAAAAACTATCATCGTACTGTCGCGCATCGCCATAGTACTGTTGCGTTATCTCCATCGTACGGTCGCGCTTCATCATCGTGCCGTCGTACCTTTGCGTTCACAGGGAGCTGGCGCTGGCCCTAACGGAACACCATAAAAAACACCTGGGCTTTAGCACGACATGTCACCTTTACATCTACGAAAAAATATTTGAATTCAGACAAAAACACAAACCGTCACGGAGTAAGGTTTCGTGGAGATTTTTTAAACTTCGTCAAATCGTTCAAAGGTCATTTTTTATGCTGTCTGAAAGTGTCATTATATGCCCCGTTTGTAAGGTATTTCCGTATTTGAGCTGCAGACCTAGAAATTTTTGAAATATTTTCAAGTACTAAATACTGATTCTACAGAAGCGTGAAAGGGTCATCAGACGCTAATACGTTTTGCTACGTTACGTTACCATAGCGGAAAGGATATGCACTTTATTAATTTATTTTTCAACATTTATCATATATAAAAAAAGTCAAAAGTATCATAAAGAAAGAATGTATATAAATAACAATATCGTAGTAAAAAAGTAGTTCTTTTTGCAAAAATTGTATATACACTGGTATGGTGACTAAGTATTACTAGTATGCATATTCACAAGTATATATTATTATACCTCACATAAATGTCCAATGCAAATTTCCCATTAGTTTAACTTGAATAATTCTCTGCGCGGAGTATTTGTGATGGCTTTATGTGAGTGTTGTTGGTAGTGTATGTCGTAAATGAAGATTTTTTCCTTTCGATTTGCAAAATTTCAAATTTTTATTTTAAATGTCTGCTCTGGCCAATAAAAATGGAATCAGATTAAACAATACAAACGAGAAAAATATATTTTAACTAGAATAAAGATGCATGAAGGAAATCAAAGTGCAGAAAAGAAAGCAATTTGTTTCGGACATCACTTTGGAAATTCCTTTCGTTTTCAGTTGGATGAATGCATCTGAAAGAAGGTTTTTTTTTTCTTGTTTAATAACTTTATTTTCTATTTTATTTTAAATATTAATTTATTATATTGTTAACATGTTTTTTTGTTTTGTTTGTTTTGCCACATTTATTATCTATGATAGGGAGTATAGACCTTTTATTCCAACGAAATTCCGGATACTGCTTTTTAAAGTTAATTTATGCTAATTTTTAAAGCTTTTTATTGTGTTAACCTTATGAGGACTTTATATAAGAAAATTATATACCAGTACTGAAGTGCATTTTTAATATATATCCTTAGAAGTTTTTTTAACTTCTATTATCACTAATTGCGACAACGTTTCGGCCCAGGGCCAAGGGCCTTTATCAAGTCACATGCACAACTCTTAGATTACATATTTTGCAATTATTCTGGCTAACAAATGCATGATAAATAATGTTATATGGAATCACGGAAGTGACGTTTACGTAAACAATACAATCGACGTAGACCCGCCAAATTTGGGTTACATACTTTATACTTAAAAAAAAACATCCGCTACTTAAAGAAAGTTATAGGTTTCCACGAGAAAATTCTTATTAAAATAATCAAGGGAGGTAATTAATCAATGATGTATCTTAATTATTTATTTGAAAAACTGTATTATTTTCTATTAACTCTATTGTTTATGTACGTCTTGGATTTTCGTTAAATATAATTATTAAAATAAGAAAATGAAAATTAAGAGAAACAAATAAGATAAATGAGACTTGTGTTTTTGTATTGATAAACCGGTATAAAAACTACTAACCGTACAACGGAAAGTTGCTACACAACATTGACCGTTTGTTTTGCCAAATACACTAGTTGATCAGTATATGACTGTATAAAGTGGTAAAGGTGTTTATAGTAGCGGAATGTTTAGTCAAAATTCATTGCTGCGTACTCAGAAGCTGTTCTGCTATGGAGGAGGTGAAGAAAACAACAACAATACCATGTAAGGAAATACACCAACGTAATCGTCAACATAAAACACTTGGGTATATTTTTTTTTGTTAAAAGTGTGAGTTTCACGCCCCTAGGCGGGATAAAATGATGTTTTGTTGTGTTTCATTCATTGTACATTTTAGTCCTTCCTCATCATTTAACTTGAAAGTATCATATAGAGCCCACATTCCTGATTAGATATTTATCAGAATAATAGTCTTGATAATATCTGAGCGAAGTTTGAAACTCAGTCATTTCGGATGAACAACTACGTAAGTCTGAATTTAAGCACAACCTTGTGTATACAATTACATTTCATTCCATATACCAAAGCTTAGAAGTCAGTTTCGCATATGGGTCATAATCAGTCAGTAATAAGACCACTAAATGCAACAATAAAAATTTTGCTCACACTATAAAGACAATGTTTTTTCTCCAACATTCATGAGACTCAGTCAGAATGTCTGTTTGTCTAGGGTCTGCAACCAAGACACCAATATATACATATCATTTTTTCTTCTATCAGTACTATGTACACTGCTTTGTTTGGCGCGGAGTTTCCTTTTGCTGCAACTGTCGTACTTGCATATCATATTCCCCAGTAATTTATAACTCATGCGCAAAATCGTTATTTACAATTTCTGCGCAGGTGATATGATCCATAATTTCATATCACATGCGCAACAGCATTATTTCATTATTCTGCGCACGTGATATTATTTATTCATATCTCCCGACGAGAGATTTATACTTTCGTATTGATTAAAAGACTGAGTCGATAAATTTTCAGACGAGGCGCTTATACGAGGGATGTTCAAAAAAATACGTACTTTTGCTGTCAAACTCCTCGTATTATCTATAAAACAATGAAAAATATGCCATTGTAATTCGGAATCTTCATGTTTTCTGGTCATAGCTTTTTCCTAACATTTTCGTTGACAGATGAAGCGTGTAGAACGTTTTAATTACTATGGTTACGCATAACCGGCGCAGTAGCTTTTGATCAGTCTTACTTGAATTACAGTGCTTATATTTTCATTGTTATACCACTCATATACCCGAAACTCCGCCAAATTACAGCATGACGTCAAGGCAACGTGCACCGTAATTATGATGTCATTTGGACCTTGACGACGGAAGTAAACAACGTTATAGCTAGATGAGTAAGCTATAGAAAGCAAACGTCATGGCGTCATCAGATCGTCTAGAAAATCGAGCAGTTATAAAGTTCTGCAGAGACTTGGGCAAAACACCGACTGAAGCATATAAATTGATTAAGCAGACGCCGCGGAAGAGTTCTGTCAGCCGTGCTTTAGTTTTTAAGTGGTACAAAAGATTTGCAGATGGCCAAGAATCACTCAAAGACAGGAACGGCCAGGGAAGAACAAAAAATCAGTAACTCGACGCTGACGTCTATCCGTGACGCCTTAGACAAGGACAGACGACTATCAGTGCGCAGCCTATCTGAGATGTTTGATTTAAGTGTTGGGGCTGTTTACAGTATTTTAACTGAACAGCTGAAGATGTCTAAGGTATTGATTATCAAAAGGCATGAAATATTAATTAATATCCAAAAATTGTACGAGATTTAAATTTGAAATCAATCCCCGAGATTCAAAATATATCATGTTAATATTTGAACTGTCTGTGCCGGTATTTATGATACAAATATAAAGTATAGATCAAGTATAAAAAATATAAATAATTCATCAGAATTAAAATAAAAATGGAAACTTAAATGATAATATTTTAATATTTTTATCATATTTATATCGTATGCAGGTGCACGCTAGGTGGGTTCCACGTCTTCTCAAAGACTTCGAGAGAGAGCGTAGAGTAAAGGATTCTAAGGCGTTTCTCCGGCGCTACCAGAAGGACGGAGATGATTTCCTTGATAAGATTATTACAACTGACGAGACATGGCTGTGGTTTTACGACCCAGAGACAAAATGTCAGTCAGCTGTTTGGAAGCAGGCTGGTTCACCTCCACCTGAAAAGGCACGGGTGTGCAAGTCCGGTGCAAAACATATGTTTGTTATGTTCTGCGACAGAAAGGGGATGATTTTGAACCATGGTGTACCCAAAGATACTACAGTCAACGCAGAATATTATTCCATGGTAATATATACATGTATATACAGCTTAACTCAAATATCAAATATCATGAAGATTAACCGCCCATTAAAGATACAAGAAATAACGAAACTAATTTACGCGTATAATGATCCCGGAAATACATTTCGTTGATAGTTTGATAGCTTTATAGAATGAATTTCAATACATTGTAAGGTCAGTAACTATATGTGAATCATTCAAGAAATTTCAATTTTATATAACACATATTTCATTAACACATATTGCATATTTTATGAAGGTCTTGCGCCGTGACTTAGTTCACGCGCTCCGTAAGAAACGACCCGGTGTGCCGCTGGATTACTATCTTTTGCATCAGGACAACGCTTCGCCCCATACAGCAGCAACTACTACACTGGAGATAAGCGTTCTTGGTTTCGGTACGGTTAGCCATCCGCCATATTTCCCCGAATCTTGCACTCTTTGATTTCGCCATATTCCCAACAATCAAGGCGCAGCTTAAAGGTCAGAAATTTAGGTCTCTGCTCGAGCTACGGACTGAAACAATGCACATTATTGGTCAGTATCACCAGCAATGGTATAACGATGTCTTCCAGCAATGGGTACATCCACATCAGAAATGTATTCAGCACAACGGCGAAGAGGTGCTATTTCTCAGAATCTTATCGTATTCACGTCAAATTTTATGTGTAAGTAGTACAGTGAGTGAGAATAAAGATAATATAATTTTTTTCGAGTCCATTAAAATATGTTGTCGTTATAGAGTAAGTCTGCGTAATTTCTGAACATCCCTCGTATAATTATACTTTAGGATTAAATTACCATTTTCAGATGCTCCTGTATGTGCGAACCCGGCTGAAATTTCTTTTGTTTTTTAGGATTTCCTGTACCTGCCAAATAGTTCAAAAACAACGTTTAATCCAAAATTGAATCGAAACTACCACCATGATATTGGAAATGGTCTAACTAAGAAAATGAGTGCTCACACTTATATGTTTCATTTAGAAAAAACAAAGTTATCACCGTTTTACGAATGTTACTGATTGACGCAATGTTGAAATATTTGAATAAATATAGGAGTCAGCGATATGTAAACGTCTCGCCTAAATCTATCGAAAAAAAAAGTCTTATTGATTTCAACTCATTTAGATTTGAAGATTGAATACTGCTTAAGCCGGTGCTAGGGGGCGTGGGCAGTGTTGCATTTTCCATTACTGCTCATGAATAGACTCAATCAAACCGAGTCTGCAATTTTCACTGTTTGCTTTGTTCTCGGTGCTTTCGAGGGATCTACTTTCCAGATTTTATTACACAGCAAGGTCGCCACAAGTAAAGACTCTTTAATTCTGTCTTCATTATTTTGTTTGTAATTTCTTTTTAATGTAAATAAATAATTACGTGATTTTCCAGTAAATGTTTTGGCCTTTATAAGATTTCGGTATAATAAAATAAATATTGTTTATAAGATTCCGGTATAATAAAATAAATATTGCATTCCAGAGAGGGTGGTATGAAAATGTTCACCCCTTGAAATATGAATATAAACCCCGGCTTGCGCCTCGGTCGATATTCATATATCTCGCGGTGAACATTTTTCATATCACCCTCTCAGGAATGCAATATTTATATAATATCGTTTGTCCTATTTGTGATCCTAACACGTTTCGCTTTAATAAAAAATTAAGTATATCACGCTACAATTAAGAAATAATTTATAGCAAAACAGTGCTGTATCACTATTTATACACGATGGGCGGTCATACGTAGGGCGTAATAATTTTACGAGGGCGTATAACTTATTGACATAAGAAAATAAATAACGAGATAGTTTAGGTGTTTCAATTAAACTCAATGGAGCTCGGCAATCGACATGTCATTTTGTGTAACGGGCAGACATGAAATAGTACATGGCTGGACACATTCAACAGAACTTGACAGGCTAGTTAATGTTACGTCATTATGAACTGCTTTCACAACTACTCTATGACACTAGGATTTGTACTACGGCGAAGGGGCCTTTACTGTGTCGGTATAGTCGCCTGAATGTGTTTTTCGTCCTACTGTTTCACAAACTGGCGGGAGTGTGTGGGGGGATATAAATAAGAACTGTCCTACAATTTTTGAGCAAGTGAAAATCGTTGATCTTAATAAATGCCAGTTAAATTAGAAACTTTGGCTATTGGTCTACAAGAGAACGTGACTATAAAGCTATGAATATAAAAAATAAACAAATGACTTTAACTTCTAAATATATATGTGACAGAATGTACCTTGATATCGACACGATATCATTCGTAATTACATTAGCCTTCCGTCCGTACGTTTCTTGTGGCTTCCGTACAATCGAAATCGGCTATTTCCGTGGTCTGGGCCGGGTCGGGTTTTATTAATACAACCGTAACCGCAAAAAGCCTTTTCACTCCTGCTTTCCGAGTAGATACTGACATCTTATTAATGTTTCTACTAGATAAATTAAATGCGCCAAATGGAATAAAAAAATAAAAAAAAAATAATTCGGTTATGTTCATGACTTGTCATTCAATTACAAATCGACGAATTTCTTAAAGAAATATTTAAGTTAAGTAGTATTCTACATAATGATTGACATTAAGGCCATTTCCTCCTATTTCTGTAAATACTATGTCAGGATTTGACGAATATACGTGTTATCGCTTTGTGTGAATTAAAACCTACGCTAAGTTAAGTGGCAGGGGTCTGTTTCGTATTATGGTCTAGTACGATTTTTTTTTACTACAACAGGTAGATCTGTAAAGGCATTTATATTCAAATGGTTGCTTATAATAATTATAAAATGAAGGACTCCTGCGTACGAGTAATTACTGTGTAAAATAAAGTAATGCTTAAAGCTCCATGTAGATGGTCGGGTCTAAAGTCTTACCTGAGCTACCGGAACTCAGATAAAATGGAAATGGTCATCCGTCCATCCAGATTAAGCTCAAATTTGTGGAAAAAGTGCATGGCTACAAATATGGTCGCACGCTTTATAAATATATGCATATGTTTTAGGCCAGTCATTTGCAGATAATAAGTTATAGCTCGCACAAGGATTGTATTTTGGACCATTTTCATCTCAAAATTTAGTGTCCTGAAACTGGTGTTTCACTCTATTTTTATCATAGAAACAACAGAATCCGTTCGGCAGGCTAAAGATGTCACATGTTGAAGCGCAACAACAAAACATATTTCTTTAGACGGTATGATAAACAATTGTTGCACTATAGCATACAACGGAAAAAAGTTATATTTAGTCTCTATCTTGGAATACTTATTGGTTATTAGATTTGTATAAGAATTGGGAAAATACGCTGGAAATATGCTTCGGATATTCGGCGACGTAATGTGGGGAATATTATTCCGAGAAATATGGAGTGCCCATTTCTAGATGCAATACAAATATTTTGTTACATTTACAAAAGTATATTGTTTCTATATGAATGGTACAAATTCCTGTTTATAAAAAACTTTTAAACGCAATGGCATATATGATATTTATTTGGACGTCAACATTATATTAAAAAAATATTGACGTTTCAGATTTCATTGGAACTCATAATAATTTATAGATAGGTATCAAATAACAGACCGTACTTTATGGCTCACCCGTCAGTAATTTTATATTAATGCAGTTCAAAATTGCTTAGAAAAGAAGTATCTTAGCATTAAAATGACCAGTCATTCAAAATTGGAAAAAAAGTCCCATTTTTTAAGCTGGATATTTTTCCAATTTTTAAAGCTCGAAAAAGTTCCAACTTTTAAAGCTTGAAAAATTTCCAACTTTAAAAGCTGGAAAAAATTCCAACTCCTAAAATTGGAAAATATCCAATTGGATTTAGATTTTTTTAAACCATTTTAAACTGACTAAAAACATCGTTATTCACTCTTTATGTTGAAGGTTGTTCATTGATGTTTATAAGACTTTAAAATGAATCTGATTTTTTTTCTGAAAATGTCAAATCGGAATTTTTCCAGCTTTTCAAATGTGACTTTTTTATTTACCATAGTGTGGATCTCAAACCCAGACAAAAAGACAGTAAAACACAAAAGTAACACAAATATGCATTTATTTTGTTATAAAAAAATAATTGTTTTCCGCCCGGAAAAAAATATTGGAAAAATGTCCGCTTGGATTGGACGCCATATATCCGATTGGAAATTGGAAAAATCCAGTTGGACAAATTTTTAAATAAACTTTCTGATCTTTTTAATGAAATCCTATATTTTTCAGGTGAAAAATAGAAAACTTTTACCTGTCTTTGACAATTTTATTTTATAGTTAAAACTACGAATTAAAATAGAACAGGAAATAGCCGTAATACATAACAAAATAGAACAACACAGGCAAAAATGGTCAGTTTTTGATAGTATTGGAGAAATAATATGAGCTGTCCTAATACCATTTTGTATGAGCTAAAAAAATGCATTTTTCCATCAATAGCAGTATATAAATTTTATCGAGAACATCCAAATCATCATTTCTCTTTTTTTGTTCATTATTTTACTTTCTCTCCTTTAATTTTTTTGACCCTCCTCCTTTTTTATAACATTTTTCAAATAATATAGACATATATAATAAAAATAAAATGAATATTGAAGATTAATTAAGAAAGTACTTGTTTATCAATATTGAAAAGAAATACACTGTCATTGATGTATTTGTTGCAAATGTGCTGTTTTTATTGGAAATAAAACTATATTACAAAAAAAATAAAATTAAGTCATCTTTTTTGTACATAAGAAAATAAATAATAATGCAAAATTATATCGTATATGGCTCCTTGGCCCCTAAACTACCATCCAAGCTATATCAGAAGTTTCTAAGTCACTTAGAAATGGTAATGAAGTTTGCCAAGATCCTGGTTTTGCAAAAATATTCTGGTGGCTGTTATACCTCAAAATAAAACTGAAAAATGATTAAAAGTTTTGTCTGATACGTTGCAGGAACTAGCAAAGAAATCTATTTTGACAGACACTGAAAGAAAGTAAGTATTTCGTGACATTTTAAACATGAGTTACAAACCAGTACAGTAATTAAATGATAGTATGATTAAACATTAAGAACTTAATGAGAAAATTGCTGAAGCTGAAAAAAGGTAACATAATATGTATCAGTTGGAAAATAATATAGAAATATAGAAAATTAAAACTGATTAAACGTAAACGAATCATGATTTGTTGAATCTATTTAAAACCAATTCGCAGAATATAAATCTGAGCTTGAAAAAGCAGGTTCAAGAAGAGGTGACGACAATGACATAGCATTTAATGACCTTCATTGAATGGTAAATTAGGAAGTTTTAAGAAACTGGTTCAAGACAGACTTGTACTTAAACTTATAGATATATTACAAAAAATATATCGTTAAATGCAATGCCAAAATTCAGAAAATGGGAAAAACCTGACTTTGTAATTGAAAAGGCAGTAAAGAATGGTGAAAGAAGTTCCAATAATGGTGATGTAATCTACAGTTTTTAAAAAAAAAAAAAGAAAACAACAGAAATATCTTAAAGAAAACTTACAACTTTTTAATTTGACCGTCTTTGATGTTATTATAACTCATCTGATACTAGTAGATGTTATATTGTCAATTTAATAAAGAAATAGAAAAGCTTTAGAAAACGATTTGGAAGATGCTGTTTCATTATTCAAACATATCACATTTTACACTTTATCATATCTTACGTCTGCATATTTTACGTCCACATATTGACACTCAACCTGACAACCTGACCAAGACAGTCATCTTTAATATAATAATTATAATAATCATGATACATAAATATATATATTTCATGAAGAAATGTATTTACTTCTTCGATGTATCAAGTATATATCGAGATAAGCGTGTCATTGATTATGTGCCTAAATATTACAGAAACTCAGATTATCTGTTATAGAGATAAAACACCTGTCAGAAATATTAGATTCCATTACAAAAATAATTGTTTCAGACCTAGACGTACAAAAGAATACCCTTACTTAGTATCAATTTAAAAACTTAAAACTTTACTTTTCAGTTGGAAGTCATGATATCACTTATAATTTTGACAATAATAACGATAATGGTATTCGTGATCAATTGAGTTAAAGCTTTTGATTTATATTATATAGATCATGATTTGTTAGACATATTACTTTGAAAACAACATTTATTTTCCTACCCTTTTAAGTACTAAGTTAAGAATCAAAAATATTAAATGATAGTCTGCCTATATATCCAGAAAAGTGGCCTAGAAATTGCCTTTGATGGCATTTTTTGTTAATGCCAGACAGCCATGTTTATTGTTAACTTTATAAAAACTGGAAAAGTTTCAGGGGGGGGGGGGGGGGCTGTCGCCTTCTAAGGGTCATAGTAAGGTCACAGCACAAGGTCAAAGGTCAATAAGTGCATTTTTGTTATAAACGTCAGGTTTTCGCCATTTTTGCTACCTTTTAATAATAACTTGTAATTTTTCGGTGATAATTATGAATTTGTGAAGTAAATAAATTACTTCGTGTAGATTTATTGCATTTGAGACTGGCAAAATTCAAAACGACTAGAGTTTGTTCCATAGAATGAGTTTAATTTTTCGTACGCTCTAATATTTTGTTCATTTATAAAAGCTATCTTTTTCACGTTTGATATTCTAAAACTTCCATTTTCAGGCTAACACTTTTTAAAAAGGCTATTTGATTGCCTGTATGATTGTCTGTATGAACAGTACAGGTAGAAAAATTCTATGGCGCGTATTATAAGACTGGTACAGTTAAACTTCGTTTGCTCGAATTAGGATCATTCGCGTACTACTCTTGGCTCGAACTCATTGTCAGGTCTATATAATGTGTACTTCACGTTGGTTTGTACTGCTGATATCTCGAACACATTCTGCTTGTCCCGTCGAGCACTAGCGAACATAGTTTGACTGTAATAACTATTGACAGATCTAAAGATTCTTTCGGAAGCATAGAACTCAAGGACATTAAATAGCAAACTCAGTTTGATTAAGTGCAAATTCTCTCAAGCATTACCTAAAATGGTCTATGCTGTCAATTAAAAATCTATTCCAGTGGTTTACCCATGTGCTGTAGTAATTTCAGGAATGTGTGGGCGTTTAGAAATACCATCTATGTACAAAAAGTAAGCGATATCAAAATTTGAATATAGATATTAGATAACCGCAAATGTTATGTTGTTTCTATTTTCATTTCATTAGCATGAAAATGGTACTCATCATATTTTTGAATCGGCTAAAAAATATTTCTTTGCACATTAACATTAGGCTATTAAAAGGACTGGTAACCGCTCTTCAAGTGTTTTCAATATCTACAATTTTGTAACTACCAGTGTTTGTTTATGTTGGTTCTATCAATGTCACACTTAAAAAGGCTTAATAATTATTGTCAGTGAATTTGAAGGTATATCGAATATTATTAGTATTATCTTTATGACTGTGAATATAGGGGTAAGCATGTTTGTTTGCCTGTTACAACGCCTTTAGATTTCCGAGTATTTGGTTGGTGATAGAACCGTGTAGAGCAAACTTACCAATGTATCACAAAGGAATCTGATGTTATAAAATGAAACAAATGTGAGCACAAGCTATAGACGTCTTACCCTGACATATTCAATCGACAGTATTTGTTTATTATAAATCCATCGTTTTGAATTTCAAATCTCTTCTTCATGCTCAGTCTTCTCATCATGAAGAAAGTTATTTTTACACATTGTACATCTCTAAGTTACTATCGAACCGTCATAATTCATCATTTTGATTAGCTGAACCATCATCTGTTAGTAATCATGAAGATATCGAAAGGTATATTTTCAATATTTCACTGAATGTGCCTTAATGTTACTATTATAATAATAAATCTAAAGCAACCTTTCTGATGTTTTTATATCTTTATTTTTATATTTTAATTTGTAAAACATATGAATGACTAATGTTTCAGTGTCAAGATACTAGCTTTCTTTGCACAATGTAATCAAAGACATCCTGTCTGAAACCAAGTGTCAGAAGTGTAAATTGTTATGATCCGATTCGTTTTCAACTGTTGTTTTAAACAGGAAGTGAGAGTGTGGAAGCAAATCCAAAAATTATAAGATTCGAAAAAGAAATAGCGTGCTGAATTTTCAGAATAAAATAATGCAAATATCGCATTAAGAGCTTCGTTGATAGTTCTTGAAATGTTCTACTTTATTAAATTACAAATACATAAAATATGATGATAAATGTCTGACCGTTAGTAAAAAAGGAAACAAATTACAGCAAATCAAAGACATGGTGTATAGAGTAATTAGTTGAATTCGTACAGATATGTTCTGTTTTGTTTATTACCGTACATGTTCTGTGTACATCTATATTGTGACCTATATTTCAGTTATTCCTCTAAAATGGTCCCATTTAACAATCACCGCGTGGACAAATTAACATAAATATATATCATATAATGAATTATCACCATTATTGAAATTATTACTTTAGGAGCTGGAGAAGCATTCCATATATGTAAATGCTACTTTCAACAGTATCTCAGTCATGTAACGGCGGTCAATTAACCTAATCAGTGTTTCTGGAGTCTCTACAAGTATTAGCCTTTTCCCCGCAAGTAACTGCCAACTTTTCCATATGATTCAGAAGTAGAGGACGAAATTACTCCTTACAATGTCTATTATCAAATTATCATGGAGAACATACACCTCTCCTGGGGATCAAACTTACAACCCCGCGATCCTTAGATCTGCGCTCTCCTTATTGAGCTAAAATACTTGGTTGTATTCATGACAGTAAAGTGATTTTAACTGTTTATGTGAGAATTTTTATATATTTATATGTAATTCATTTTCGCTGTAGTCTTCCTCCTCAAAACCAACCATATTTTTTCTTTCGCACACATTTATCAAAAGGTGTACAATATGTAAATAATCTTTTGATAGTCAGTTCAAAGCTTAAATTCAAATTTTATTGCTACCTGACTTTTGTTTTAATCTTTGCCAAATTTTTTATCTTTGCCAAATTTTGACATTTTGAATGAAAATTGGACACATTGTTTAATGACCAGTTCAGTTAAATAAACATAACAGCGATATCAACTGTGCGTACATTCATTGAGCCATATGACAGTTCAAATAAGGTAAACTAAAAATAAAACGTTACAGAATGGATGCAACTTGGTGCTGGTCTCTATGTGGAAAGTACTGCCATCTGCAGTATTAAACAATTTTGTCATTAATTGGTGTCATTAATGACATCACAAACCTGATATAAAATTAACATGTTCATATTGAAAATATTGACGGATGTTCTATTTCAACTAAACATTGTTGAACATTCAGAATATGATACTTTGAATTTCTGCTGTGATGAATTTACTAATTGTGTGACTTTTAATTTAAGGGTTACCTTATTGTTACACTTACGGTTAAATGAATATAATCTAGGTTATGATCGTTGTTAGCTCGACTATTCATAGACTAGTAGAGCTATTAGACTCGCCCATGCGTCGGCGTCTGCGTCTGCGTCTGCGTCGGCGTCCACGTCCGCGTCCGCGTCCCGATTTGGTTAAGGTTTTGTATGTAAGCTGGTATTTCAGTAACCACTTGTGGGAATGGATTGAAACTTCACACACTTATTTACTGTGATAAACTGACTTACATTGCACAGGTTCCATAACTCTATTTTATCTTTTACAAAATTATGCCCCTTTTCCGACTTAGAATGTTTTGGTTAAGGTTTTGTAAGTAAGCTGGTATCTCAGTATTCACTAATGGGAATGGATTGAAACTTCACACACTTGTTCACTGTCATGATCTGACATGCACAAAGCAGGTCCCATAACTTTATTTTGCTTTTTTACAAAATTATGCCCCTTTTTCAACATAGAAATATTTGGTAAAGTTTTTGTATGTAAGCTGGTATCTCAGTACCCACTAATGGGAATGGATTGAGACTTCATACACTTGTCCACTGTCATGAGCTGATAAGCACTATGCAGGGGTCATAACCCTATTTTACTTTTTTAATAAATTATGCCCCTTTTTCGACTTTCATTCAAGCGACAAGGCTGTTGAATAGTCGAGCGTTGCTGTCCTCTGACAGCTCTTGTTATGTTTTATTATAATAAAATAATCATTAAACATTGTGTAGAACGTCATTCAAATCTGTCAAAATTTGGTGATAAAAGAATAAACAACAGGTGTGGAGTTAGAAAAGTTGTTGAGTTTATTATTAATAAATGCACTATTTTGCTTCCTTTAGTACCTTAGAAGTCATTTTCAAAAGTTCATTTTTGTCTGTGACCTTGAAATTACATTAAAATAACCCTTGGATACGACAGTACCAAAAATATTTTCGCAGTTGATCCACATATATAGATTGGCAAACATGTCAACTATAACACACTTTGCCATCGTATGCCATTTTTCCTAGATATATATTATTCTATATATATATATATATATATATTATATATATATATATATATATTTTAATATTATCATCAGTTTTATTTACAAAATACTAAAGAGCGTTGAAAAACAATATTTAAACCAATTTAGATGTTTATATGAAAATAAAACGAGTGAACAACGGTATAGTTTATCTGTAAATGCACTCATTTGACCTTTGACCCCATTATACTGTAATGAGGAACCCCATAAGGCGACAGCCCCTTTTAAATTTAATGTTTGATCCTAAGGAACACTTTTATAATAATGTCCGAGCATTAACAAAAAATGCCATCATAAGTCACATTTTCCTCAGATATTGGCAGACTATGAGTCTTTTAATGCTAAATAATGCTGTTTTCTTGGTTCAAGTCAATATGCAAGTCAGTTTTCATATTTTTAATTATCGACTTGGGGATATCCAGAATTATCCGGATTCTGCCCATATCTTTCTTAATATTCATTAAATTTTTACTCACGTAAAAAAAATCCTACATTGTTATGCTTCCAAGTAGGTTACTAAGGAAACCGTTCGACTCGAAAACGGGCCACTATTTTTGTTCGATAATTTATATTTGTGTGATTAAATAGTGCAAATAAAGATGTCTGACGTTAAAATGGCGCCGAAAAGCATGCCAGCAATGTGACATCACTTACATCACTCAATGATATTTGAACGTTATTCATACGTCCGTTTGTAAATAACAAGCGTCAAAACATATCTGGTTGGTTTATTTTTAGGGCCTTATCGGATGAGCAAGAAACGCGCGCGATTATGAAGTTTTGCTGTAAGCTTGATTACTCACTAACGAAAACGTGTAAAATGCTCCAACTGCCGCGGAAGAAAATATCCGGAACTCAAGTTTTTGAGTGGCATCGGAGGTTCCGTGAAGATAGGAGCTCGCTTAATGATGATAAGGGCAGTGGTCGAAAATCTACCGTGGATACGACGTTAGTTACGTCAGTAAAAGATATTGTTGATGGTGACAGGCGGTTGACACTACATGACATCTGCAATGTGACAGGGTACATCTATTGGACAGTTCATCGTTTTATCCCTGAAGAAATGAGCATGAGAAAGATTAGTGCGAGATGGATACCTCTCTTACTATCACAGGCAGAAAAGGGACACTGCCTCTAGAAATTTCCTACATCGCTATCGTCGGTAGGGGGCTAATTTTCTGGAATATATCGTGACCACTGAAGAGACGGTATATATCTATTTGATCCCGAAACAAAATAGCAGTCGCGACAGTGGAAAAACAATATAGCATATGGCTCAGTAGTTTAAGAGAAACCTGATTGCGTGCAAAACTTGGCCAAAGATTTTAATTAAAAAGAGGGATGATTTTGAGAAAATAACAGCTAGAAAATTACACAAGAACACCTGGGTCCTTGAGACATCAATGATTTTACTGTATGTACCTTGTCCATGGTGTAACGTGATTTCGTAATGCTAAATGCGTGTGTGAACTTTTAAAACATTTGGCTTAGTATATTTAGAGAAACCTGACTTGCAATACGTGTTTACGCTGACGGAAGGGTGACAACAAAGCTCTACTATTCAAATTAGTTGAGCTAAAAATTAAATTGAGAAATATTCAGCCATATTTTCTGAAATATTCAGATTAAATTGGCGCAATTTGTAACAAATTCGAACTGACTAAAAGTCAACAGTCATCCTTAGTGTTGATGTTAATCATTAAACATGAAGTAATTATTTCCACATCAAAGAAACTGCTAGCTTATCTAAAATTGTTGGTTTCAGTATTTATGTTTAAAATTGACCAGCTACAGCATTTATCCAAACTAACAGATGGAAATGCAACTACTACTGCTAAATATTTAATAGTCCAGTAAAGATATGCAATTTAGGAGAAAATATTTGCACAGAGATGATTTTTCGCATGTGTGATCTATAACATATCATGAATTACATATCAAAAATCTACCAAAATCCAATGATGCAAACACCCTATTTTGGGGGTAAAATGTTAAATAAAAGGAAATGAATGTGCGAATTTTTGGAATTACATCATAGCTTCATATATACTTATCTAAACATGTCAAAATTTTAAAGGATATAAGCAGAGTCTATTACCAGTCACAGAACATTATATTTAAAACAATATATATTTAAAATGGCTGCCAAATCCAACATGGCCGCCATAACTTAAGCGAATTTTTGGAATTGATTCATAGTATGTTTTATCCTGCATCTGAGTGTGTCAAACATCCATATGATCTACCTAGCTGCTATTGGTAGCGAGAGGCCGATTTTCTGTAAGGGTAATTACTAAAATTCACAAAAATTATATTTTAAGACGTTATCACACTGCATAGTTTCACTTAAATGCTATATGGCATGTATTAGCTATGATCTTTACCAATGCAATATTAATGCAAATAATCAAACAAGAGTAGTTAAAAACATGATGTTTTTGAAACAGTATAACCTCATTTGACCTTTTGACCCTTGGTCAGGACTGGTCAATGCCGGACAATTTAAAATCCACAGGTTTTAAACCCAGTAAAATCCGGCTAAAAAGTTTTAAAGTTAAATTTAAACACATATAATATAAGATGAGTTTACAAAATAAAATATATTGTTTGAAAGAAAGAAAATTTATTGATAATATAAATCCTCTTTATGTTAGAACAAAAAAACGAGAGGCTAATGATAAACACAAAATGTAAATCTTGTGGAAAAACGAAATCAAAATTCGTTAAAAACAAAACTGGAGGTAAATTAGATATCCATAAAGCAATGTTACCTTTGTTGCCTAAAAAAGGACTTACCCTCCCAGGATATAACTATTGTGGGCCGGGGAACCCCCTAGACAATGGACCCCCTGTTAACGAACTAGATGCAGTATGTATGAATCATGACTTTTGCTACGACTCAGGACTAAGTAAAAGTGAATGTGATAAACAAATGCTTTCCAATTTAAAGAACACTAAGTCAAAAACATTTGGAGAAAAGATTGCAAAACATTTAGTTGTAAAACCAGCTATCAAAACGAAATACAAACTTGGTCTCGGACAAAAATCAAAAAACGGGAAAAGGGGGTAGAGCAAACTTTTACTACCCCCGAAATAAATTGGAGTGATGAATTAGCAGAAGAATTACACAAACCAATTAAACGAAAATTTCAAAAACGAAGGGTAATAGTTAATGACATTGATGATACTTGGTCAGCTGATTTAGTTGACATGCAAGCTTTTTCAAAATACAATAAAGGAGTAAAGTACTTGTTAACCGTTATTGATATATTCAGTAAATATGCTTGGGTTATTCCATTAAAGAATAAAACCGGAGAATCTGTTACAGAAGCATTTGAAAAAATAATTTTAAAAGGGCGATTACCAATAAATTTATGGGTGGATGAAGGAAAAGAATTCTATAATAAAAAGTTTGAATCATTTTTGAATAAAAATAAGATTAATATGTATCATACATTTAATGAAGGCAAAGCTGTAGTAATTGAAAGATTCAATAGAACTTTAAAAAGAATAATGTGGAAATATTTTACAGCAAATAATACTTATACTTATTTAGATAATTTGCAGGATGGTTGATAAATATAACAAAACAAAACATTCTAGTATAAAAATGACACCAACCGAAGCTAGTAAAAACTTAAATAACGGTACTGTTTACTTTAATTTATATGGTAATTTAAAGATACCAAAGAGTAAAGCAAAATTTAAAATTGGTGATCGAGTTCGCTTAAGCAAACTGAAAAGACATTTTGAAAAAGGATATACACCAAACTGGACAGAGGAAATATTTATAATTTATAAAATTAATAATACAAATCCCAGAACATACACTATTAAAGATTTAAATGATGAAATAATTCAAGGTTCATTTTATGAACAAGAACTTTTACCTACTACACAAGAGGTTTTTAGAATAGAAAAACTTATTAGACGAGACTATAAGAAAAAACAAGCTTTAGTAAAATGGAAAGGATAATAAAATGAAAAATTTAATAGTTGGGTACCATTTAGTGAATTGGAAGAAATTTAAGTTGAAAAATATTAATATTAATTATATAAATGAGTAATAAAAGTCTAATTTCTAATAATAATGGAATAGAAACAATCGATCAATTAATTATTCACTTAACTAAACTAGCTGCTGCTTACAGAAAAAGTTATAAATTTTGTGGGAGAGTAAGTACTGGGTTATATATTACAGCAGGTGTCTTTGGTCGTTCAGCTGCATTAGCACTTGTTCCAGCTATTCCTATATTTGTAGCAGTTGCTGGCGCTGTTCCATCAGTAATTACCATATTTACTAACAGACTAAAACTTGACGACAAGAAATTTATTTTAAAAAGCACATCATCACAAAATAAAACAACTTATAACAAAAGCACGAATTGGAAAAGTAAATAAAGAAGAAGAGAAAAAAGGTTATTCAAGATATTTTTACAATGCTATTAGAAATGCAGAAAGAAAAAAATTATTCAACACCTCTTGAAATGCATATGAAAGAATTTAAACTTAACGGATATAAAAGCAAAAAAGAAGAAGAGTTGTATGAAAGATTATTAAAGATTATTAAAGATTTATTAAAGATTTTTTCTATGAGTATTTTATATAAATGAGAAAAATTATATCAGTTGAAGGTAATATTGCATCAGGAAAAAGTACGTTTTTAGATATTATTAAAGAATATAATCCTAATTTTAATATAATTCCAGAACCAATTCACGAATGGCAAAATGTTATGGACTCTGATTATAATTCATATAACCTTTTTGAACTTGCTGCTCAAGAACCTTCCAAATATTTATTTCCTTTTCAGCTAACAACTTTAAATAGTCATATAAAAATGTTATCTTCTGCTAAACAGTTTGGTGGTATTTCTGTCCTTGAACGTTGTTATTTAACTAACAGTAACGTTTTTACAAAACAACATCACGACAACGGTGTTATAAATGACCCCGAGTGGGCAGTATACAATCTTTTCTTAACTGATCATATTATAAAACCATAAGGAAAAAACCCAATTGATGGATTTGTTTATGTTAAAACCGACCCAGAAATATGTTTTAAAAGACTCCAAAAAAGAAACAGAACCGAAGAAAACAAAGTTGGTTTAGATTATTTAGAAAAACTACACAAATTACACGAAGAATGGTTAAACAGAATGTTTCAAGAAGGTATTAAAATTTTAACAGTTGATAACAATTTAGAAAAAAGTGACTTTAAAATCTTATTCAAAAGATATAGATAATATAAACAAATTTCTCAAATCAATATAATTTCTTTAAATGTGTTTTTAAAGATTTTTTTTCTATAAGTATATTATATATAGATGGTTAATAGAAAGATAGATAGAATGATTATGCCAAAATTATCTAGCACTTTAGGAGAAATAATGAATCCAGACAAAAATTCATATAAGAAAGTTCTTAAAAGAAGAAATGTTATTAAATCAAAACTTAATCAAATAGTTAGCGATGAATATAAAAACCATGTCATTGATAAATTACAAAATGTTATAGATCCTTATCTTTTAAAAAATAATTTATTTGAATGGAACTGTGGTTGTCTATTAACTGAAGAAGAAAATGCTGAAAGATTATGTGATTGTCCCAGACCAAATAATATTCGAAACAATCCTAAAAATGTTATTGTAACCGACTGTGATACTAATGAAGAAAAACATATAAAAGCAATTATGCAGCGTCTAAAGACCTTGGTATTAATTCTGGGTTAATAACAATGTGCTGCAAAGGAGAAAACCGAGTAAAATGTGGAATATCAAAAACTAATGGAAAAAGATATAAGTTTAAATATTTTAATTCTTCTTAAAGATAATTTAAAACTTTATTTATTTTATTATTTTTTTAATTATTTTTTTAATTATTTTTTTTTAATCCTTTTTTGCTTAACGAATTTTATTTTCTAAATATAATATATAGATGGAAATTGAGAGATCTACAAAACGATATTATAAGAAATTTGAAATTAAAATTACATATAGACAAGATCCAAAGAATCAATTATATTTAACTATAAACGACTCTTATGAAATACTTAAATCTAAACCTAAAACTTTAAAAGGTATAAAAATAAACGTTGTTTTAAAAATAACTTTTGCAAAATGGATAAAACTGATACAATATATAAATCAGCTTATTTTCAATCAAAGGCTTTAGAACATATTAACACAAACGAAATAAAAAAAAAACTTTACAGCAAGCTTTTGATGAAATAATAAATAGAATTGGACATTGGATTTCTGAAGGAAGTGGCTGGAGAATAGAGTCAGTTGATGCTCATTATATAAATAGATATAAGTATAGTCCATTGGCTGCTTCAAGTTATTTAGAATTACCAAAACCATTACAACATCCAATGTTAGGATTAATTAATATAAAGAATGATGATAACGAATGTTTTAGATGGTGTCATTTAGCTTACAAATTTCCTGTTAAAGAAAACCCTCATAGAGTTTCAAAATATAAAAAAACATATAAACGATCTTTATTATACTGGAATTAAATTTCCTGTTACATTAAATCAAATACCTAAAATTGAAGTTTTAAATGATATATCATTTAATATATTTGGATATGAAGAACCTACGGGAATTTATCCATTGTACATATCAAAATATCAATACGAAGAACACTGTGATATGTTATTAATTAATAAAGATAAGATAAATGGCGACTGAAAATCACCAGAGGCCCCAGTCCAACATTATGTTTGGATAAAAGACTTTAATAGATTAATGTTTAACAAAACAAAACATGCAAATAAAAAACACTTCTGTAAAAGCTGTCTGCAACATTTTTCTCAAGAAAGAATATTAAATGAACACATACCAAATTGTTTAGCTATTAATGGTTCCCAAGGTGTAAAAATGCCAAAAGAGGGAAGTAAAGTACAATTTAAAAATTATCATCAAGGTTTAGCAATACCTTTTGTAATTTATGCTGATTTTGAATCAATAACTAAAAAAGTTTTAACTGCTTTACCATCAACTGAATCTTCATTTACTGAACCATATCAAAATCATATAGATTGTGGTTACGGCTATAAAGTTGTTTGTTGTTATGATAACAGTTATACTAAACCAACCCAGATTTATAGAGGTCCTAACGCAGTTTATAAATTTATTGAAAAAATGCTTGAGGAAGAGGAATATTGTAAAGAAATATTTAAAGAACATTTTAACAAAGATTTGAGAATGTCTAAAAAAGATGAAAGTGAATTTAAAAAACAAAAGTTTTGTGATATCTGTGAAAAAGAATATAAGGAAAATGAAAATCCTGTCCGGGATCATTGTCATATAACAGGAAAATTCAGAGGAAGTGTTCACTCAGAATGTAATATTAATTTTAGACTAACACACACAATTCCTGTTATTTTTCATAATTTAAGAGGTTATGACGGTCATTTTATTATGCAACAAATAGGAAAATTCAAAAAAGAAATTAATGTTATTCCTAACAATATGGAAAGATATATGGCATTTATGATTTCCGACTTGATCTTTATTGATTCATTCCAATTTATGTCTCAATCATTGGATAACCTAGTAAAACATATTCCAGAATTTAAATACTTATCTCAAGAATTTGATTACATAGAATTATTAAAAACAAAAGGTGTTTATCCATATGATTACATGGATTCATTTAAAAAATTCAAAGAAACAAAATTACCTTCTAAAGAAGATTTTTATTCAATTTTAAATGAAACACACATATCTGACAACGAATATGAACATGCTAAAAATATCTGGAATAAATTTAAAATTACAACAATGGGAGAATATCGTGATCTATATTTAAAAACTGACGTATTACTTTTAGCTGATGTATTCGAAAATTTTAGAAAATTATGTTTGGAGTACTACAAATTAGATCCTTGTCATTATTTTAGTAGCCCTGGTTTAGCTTGGGATGCAATGTTAAAAATGACTGGAATTAAGTTAGATTTAATAACTGATATTGATATGCATCTTTTTATTGAAAAAGGACTGAGAGGAGGAATAAGTTATATTTCAAACAGATACAGTAAAGCAAACAATAAATATATGAAAGATTATGATCCTAAACTTGACAGCAAATACATTATGTACTTCGATGCCAATAACCTTTACAGTTGGGCTATGTGTCAACCTTTACCCTCTGGAAACTTTAAATTTATATCTGAAAAACAATTCAAGAAATTAATTGCAAAAGGTAAAACTAACTTTATAGTTGAATGTGATCTTGAATATCCAAAAGAATTACAGTAAAACACCGCTCGCTCGAGGTCGCAAGGGGATGAGCAAAATGCTCGAGTTATCCATGGTTTCGAGCGACCCAAACATTGACCAACATACGAAGAAAATTGAAGTTTGTTTTACCAATTGTCATCGAGAGCATTTGCAGAGGAAACGGTGATGCATAATAATAACACACTCGTGACATTTTAAAAAGCAACGTATTACAAACGTTATTTATGATAGATCGTAAATGACACATGTGAAGAAACAGCTAAGACATTTAATTTTTTATTTGAAATACTGTAATCGAATTCGCAGTTTTCTTCTCCAAATTAAGATGTCGTAATTATCGTCTCAATTTTATGAAAAGGCTATATTATTTCCTTTATTTGCATGCAAACAACTGTTGAACAAAATATTAAGATCTCATAATTATCTTCTCGATCCCGCAGAAAAAATGTAATAATAACAATTTGGATCAATAAAATTTTTCTTCAACCTTTCATCAATTATTATTATAAAAAATCTCATAATCAGATCAAATATACCGACAAACAAACATTTAAGATAGTCGGGGAATAGACCATGCAATTCTCACGGCGTGCGAAAGTTTTAAAATAACCGATACATTTTGACAGCCGAAGGTGTGAAATTTTTTGACACCTCTGCTCGAGTTTGCCATAAGCAACAAAGAGTAAATTAATACACAGGGACCAGGTGTCATGCTCGAGCGATCGAGTTATCGATGCTCGACCCAGCCATGGTCATTTCACATAGAAAATAGAAGAAAATCGGCCGGGACTACATGAATTGCTCGAGCGATCACGGTTGCTCGAGTCATCGATGCTCGAGCGAGCGGTGTTTCACTGTACATAAAACCCACAACGATTATCCTTTAGCTCCTGAAAAAATTAAAATACCAGATGAATGGCTTTCTAATTATAGTAAAAATATTAAAACAAAATTTGAAATAGGAAAAAGTAATGTAAAAAAAATTAGTTCCAACTTTAATGAAAAAACAAAATTATGTAGTTCATTATAAAAATCTTGAACTATATACACAATTAGGGTTAAAAGTAACAAAAATACACAAAATATTAACTTTTGACGAAAGTCCTTTGTTAAAAAAGTATATTGATTTTAATACTCAAAAAAGATCTAAAGCAAAAAATTCATTTGAAAAAGACTTTTTTAAGTTAATGAACAATTCTGTATTCGGTAAGACGATGGAGAATTTACGCAAGAGGATTAATATTAAATTAACTCATGATGAAAACCTTTTATTAAAATATATAGCCAAACCTTCATTTGTTAGTTCAACGATGTTTAACAAGAATTTGTTTGGAGTTCATAGAATAAAAGAAAGTTTGTTATTAAACAGACCTTGTTATGTTGGAATGTGCATTTTAGATTTATCAAAATATTTAATGTATGATTTTCATTATAATTACATTAAGGAAAAGTACGAGGGTAATTGCAAATTACTATTCACTGACACTGATTCATTATGTTATGAAATAAAAACCAAAGATGCATATGAGGATTTTTATAAGGACAAAGATTTATTTGATAATAGTGATTACGATAACAACTCAAAATTTTATTTCGACAATAATAAAAAAATAATTGGAAAATTTAAAGATGAAGCTGCGGGCATTCCCATTGTTGAATTTGTTGGATTAAGAAGTAAAATGTATTCATATTTATTAGAAAACGAAGTTAATATTAAAAAATGTAAAGGAATTAAAAAACTTGCTGTTAAGAAAACAATAGTTCATAAAAATTACAAAGAAACTTCGTTTAATTCAACCCAAACTAATCACACCTTTAAAGTTATTCGCTCTGATAAACACAATCTTTCCAGTTATGTTATAAATAAAACATCTTTATCATGTTATGACGATAAAAGATATATTCTTGATAATGGTATTGATACATTAGCTTAATCTTAAATTAACTCTTAAATTATAGAACCATAAATTGTTAACTGAATATTTTTAACGTTTAAAGAATTAATATAAATAACATCATTTATTTTAAATTTATTAGCATAATTAATAGAAATAGATTCATTTTTTTTTCTGTTATTTTTTACATCGTAACTTTGAAGAATTACATTTTCTTTATTTTTTAGTTGTAATTTAGCTTCTCCTTTATCTAATTTAATTGCATCAACAAGAATAATTAAGATGCAATTAAAATTAATTCTTACATTATTACCATTTTGAACTAAACCAGGACTAGCATTTACAGTTTTCCATTGAAATAATCCACTATCAGTATCTTGGGTATAACATGTTAAAAACAATGGAGGTTTTCTTATTAATTGTCTTTCTATTTTATTTACTTTTTCATTTATATTATTAAATATTCCCATTATATTAATTATTCCAGTTAAATAAAAACACAGTTTTAATAAGTTTTAATTAAAACCCGGAAGAAAAATTTACATGTCCTTATTGGTTAAAATAATTTATAATAGTTTGTTCATTTTGTTTTACATTATTAATTTTTAGTATTTTATACAATAAATCATAAATGTTTATACCATCTTGTAACATTTTTATGAAAAATAAACAATAATAACCACAGAGTGTACTTGTTTTGTCTTGATATTGAACATTGTTGTATTTTACATTTGGTATATACTTAATTACTTCTTTCGGCAGAGGGAGTCCAAATGGATCGAAATACAAAGCATTTCTCAGAAAATCTCTGGTTTTATCGAAGTACATATTATTTATGTAACAAACCCAATGTGTTCCAGGTCCAGCAGAGTCATCTAAATTGATTATTCCACACTCGTCCTTTACTTTTAATTTTAGTAAATTATTTCTACTAAATACACCCCTAAAGTTTTTAATTTTTAATTGTTTTACCCATTGTTCAATTTCAAAGTTAGAAATTGGTTTGTTTATAAATTTTATTTTTTTTTTACTATAGGAATTCGTCTATAAGGTCTTTTCTGAGAATCAATCTGTAGACCAAAACCTTTGGTTCCTGGGAAATTTATAATTCCACCCTGACCATGTCCCTTACCACTTAACAAAGATGTAATCAAAGGTATCCCTAGACTAGCAGCAAACATACCTAAAAAGCCACCATTTTGTTTTTGTTTTTGTGTTAATTTAATCACTCCAGATCCTACTAGTTGCTTTATTTGATTAGGTGTAAGATATGGTGATATCATATTTCTCTTATCATTAGCTACTGAAATCATACCATTCCCAAGTAACTTACTAACACCAGTACTGGCCAGTCCAGAAAGGGGTCCAATGCCTAGAGGGGCTAATATTTTTGGAGCTATTTTTGCTGCCATTGGAAGAATTGTTTTTCCTAACAAACCAGCCAAAGCTCCTAAAAATCCACCATTTTAACCTTGACTGGACATTGGATTTTTTGAAATTTTAATTTCTAATCCCTTCTTATTTGCAACAGCTTTTTTAATTTGATTAATTTGTGTTTTTGTTAATAATAAAGGGAAGTTTCCATGTAATTGTTCATGTTTAAATCTAAAAGTATGTGGAATTTTATTATTATAAGCTTGTGCTAATTTTTTCTTTTGTCCATCTGTTAGGTTAACTTTATATTCAATATAATTTGATGTCATTATATATAATTTATATTTATTTTATTTAAACAATAACAAGTTCATTTCCAATAGTATTTATTTCAACTGTTTCTTCATACAATACAATTGCTTAAACACGAATATTAGCTGCTGGTGGAATATTTAATTTAGCTGTTAATGTAATATGCTTAGGATCTTCTGTTATTACTTCCTTTTTATATTCCAAGTCAAAATGAATAAATCCAAATAATCTAGAAAAAATTGATCTATTTAGCAGGCTTCCAGTAGTCTTATTATTTTGTTTATAATAATAATTAATTACATCATCATATATTCTTGATATACTTGTGTATTCTGTTTCTGGATAAAAAACACCATTACCAACTTCAAGACGACAAGATTCCAATGTACAATTATAATTATTAGCATTTACCTTAAATGTATCCAACAGGTGTTGGTTATGTTGTTGTGAATTACTTTTGTCAGGTCGTTGTAAATAAGCAAATACATGCTGTGGTTTTGTTACACCAGCTGTTATTCTAAAGGTTATATTATTTTGTTGTGTATCAGTTGATTGCGTCACCATTTCCCTGAGGTATGACCATCTTGCTTTTGTAAATCTTTCAGAAATTAAATTAAGTCCAAATTCATTAAAAACCAAACGTGAAACCCATAGAATTAATTTTGTTACAATTACTCTACCAGCATCAGCAGCATTAGCTCTAAAAATCAATTCATCATCATCTGTCAGCTGTAGTGTTATTTGAATTTGACTTGGAGGTATAATATTAGTTTCTAAACCCTGAAAAAATGAACAATTATTTAATGGAATTTTAGCATTTACCTCATTACCACCTTGGATTAATAACTTCCTAGTAGCAAAACCTTTATTATATTCAGCTTGGTCATCCCTACTTTCAGCAACAGCAGTAGTATCTAAAGAGATAAATTCATTTGTTCCAGTTGATTCTGCATAATCATTAGATAATTCAACTAAATTTTTTACATTTATTACTTTGTATAAATTATTACAATCTTATACAATTTTTCCATTTTGTTTAACCACTAACTGATCAATTAATGAAGCTGTATTATTAATTAGAGCAATTTGGTCTCCATCAGCATAATTATTACCATTAGCAAGCTTATTTACTTTAAAACTTACTTCAAAATAACCATTAAACCAATCAAAATATGAACTTCTATCATTAATTGTAAAGTGATATCCGTTTTTTGTTGCTTAACATTATTTCCCAAGACAGATATTAAAGCTGTATCTAATTGAATAGGAGTTAATTCATATCTTTCACAATTTTGTTTTGTTCTAAACATGTATATATTATATATTATTTTATTTTTTTATTAAAGTTAAAACTTTAGTTTTTATTAAAGTTAAAACTTTAGTTTTTATAAATTAATCTGTTAATACGTTTACGTTGAGTTGAAGTTCCAGATCCTGACAATATTCTATTTATTCTCATATGAATATCCTCCAATTTATCATTATTATTTTTATTATTTTTACTGTTATTCTTTTCTTGTAATTCCTTAGCAATTAAATTACCAACTGCCGGAGCAGGTTTCTTTTTAAATTTTTCAACAATTTTATTAGCAGCTAAATTTCCTACTTCTGTTCCAACCTTTTTTGTTCCACTTTCTAGTGCTGCTTTTCCTGCTGTTCCCAAAGCTTTTTTTCCAGCTGTGCTAATTGAAGATGCAACTCCGCTTGAAAACAATTTCGTTAAAGTGTCAAAGATACCTGTTCCGTGTATGATTTCTTTTCCTGTGTGAGCATCAACATAAATAAATATTCCTTTATTTTTGTCATAAACCTTTTTGTACATTATATAAGACTAAAATTTATAATTTCATATTTCTTTTAATATTAGTGTAAAACTTGTTTCAACCTCATTAAAATTAATTATTCTACCAAATACATCTGTAATATATATTCTAATTGAATTTATAATATAATTATTAATTTCAGAATATCCAACTCTTTTTGGTTCTTTTGTAAATGGATACGCTCTTGTTAAATCTGCAGTACTTAAAGCATAAATAATATCACTGAAATTACCATCTACAAGTGAATTATCAATAAGATCACAATGAATGTAAATTGTATCCACAGAGTTAGTTATATTTGGTGTTGTAGTTCCCCATTCAGTTTTGTTTAAAGCTTTTTCTCAAATCCAAGCAATGTATGAAAATTTGACATTCCTAAATCCAACATAAAATTATCTTTAATTGAAATCAAAATCTTAAAACTACTTAAATCAAATTCCAAGCTTATTGGAGCAATGTTTGATTTATCAAATTCATAATCATCATTACTTATTAATGTTTCCCTAATATAATTATTAATATCTGTGTAACTGTAAGAACCATTTGTAAATATGATATCTTTCCAATCCTTACCATTATTATAACGAATTCTTTTATTATCATATTCATCACTAATATTATGCCAAGAGTAGGTCATAGTGTTAATACTATCCAAACCAACAACATAAGTTTTTTTTTTTTATCTAAAATTAAAGAACGACTAAATCTGATTGTAAAATCACTCGGAATATTTTTATTATCTTTAACTGTTTCAGAACTTAATACTATTTTTTGTTCCATTTATATATAACTAAAATTTAAATTCAAGAAAAATATTTTTTATATAACATTTCATGTTGTTCTGGTAAGAGTGAATTCATTTTTAATAATTGATCTACTACCCTAATACCTTCATTTTTTAGTTCTTCATTATTATTTCCAGCATTAATTGAACCACAAATTAACTCCAATTCATTAACCAATTATTTTGGATTACATGGACAAACGTCATAACCTTGTCCTCTAATTACTTTTTTAAATTTCATAGATCTTTTATTGATAGGTAATCCTGACTTTTCTGTTAATTCTTTGAATATTTTTCTAGAATGAATTGAATGTTTTTTATTATTGTTATATCTTTTATTAATCAAATCAATCAAATCATTATCTACTTCAGTATTAATTACTTCTTTTCCAGTTCTTTGATCCTTAGCAATTAATTTGTTGTGACCATAAAGTTTATTTAAGTTAATAATTAAATTACCATATTGTCCATTTGGTGAAACTTTATATGGGTTATGATATCTTATTCCTTTTCCCATATACTTTTTTCCTTGTTTTAAAATATCAATGATTACGTCTCTATATTTTTTTATAATTTTCCGACTTAGCTATAATTGCTTCCTTTTGCTTCAGATCGAAATTTGTTTTGTTTTTCTTTCTAGTTATTGCACCAGATTCATTACCCAATTTTTTTATATCCTTTGATGCCTTTTCTATGATATTTTCTACTTCTTCTCTAGTCATTTTTTCATCTGGATCTTTAGATTTGCTGTGAAAAAAATCAAACACTTCTTGCGGCGTATAATATTGTTTTTCATCTAAAAGATCTAAATCAATATCTTTATTAAAATTAACTGTAAATTCTTTTGGTCTTGCTCCAAATTCTTCTTCTAATTCTTCTGATTCTTAAGGAAATTCTCTTGTGTCTTCAAACTCATCATCTTCATCATCCAAACCCATATGATCTTTCGGCGGTAATAATCGTATTTGTTCTTGGAATAGCTCTTCCAACCCTTTTAGATTTTCTGCTTCTTGTATCTTATCAGCAAACTGTTCTGGAATTAATGCCAGTTGTTCTTTAATTCCAGGTAATGCTTTTAACTGACTTGATAATTGTTCTTTTTGACTTTCTATTCCTTCAGTAATTGGCTTATAAATTTCAGTATACATGTCCCGATTTGTAGCTTTTCTTATTTTTTCTCTCATTATTTCTTCTCTAAGAGCTCTCATCTTTTGCCCGACTAAGTTTTTTCTTATTCTTATTTCATTAAGTTTTGATTGCATTTATATAATAACGTAAGATAATGTAAAATAATGTAAAATAATGTAATATAATGTAAGATAATGTATTATTATATATAAATGGAAATTCCAAATTATGATACAAAAAGTGATAAATCTAATAACTTTAAACAATTTAAGCAATATCCCTTTATGCCAGATTCATGTTTTAGAATGTTAATATGTGGATCTTCTGGATCTGGAAAAACAAATACATTAATGCATATACTTCGAAAACCTCTTATATATTATGATAAATTATACTTATATGCTAAAAGCCTAGAACAATCTAAATATCAAGATTTAATTAACCAATTAAGTCAAATTGCAAAAAAAAAATTAAAGTAGATCCAAATGAAATACTTGAATATTCAGCCGATTCCAACCAAATTGAACCTTGTGAGAATCTTGAATCAGAAAACCAAAACGTAGTAATATTTGATGATTTTGTATGTGAAGATAAAAAGGTTCAAAATGAAATAACAAAATACTTTATTCAAGGACGTCACAAAAACTGTTGTGTTATTTATTTAAGTCAGTCTTACTATAAAACACCAAAATATATCCAAATTAACTGTTCACATTATATTTTATTTGAAAGTCCAGGTAAACGAGAAAATGATATGATTTGTAATGAACAAAATATTAACCCTAAATCTTTTGCTAATGCAACAAATCAAAAATATGATTTCTTATATATTGACAAACCAAGGAAGTTTTTTAGAAAATAACTTTACTGGTAATATATAATAATTATATAATGGGAGTTCTTAATAATATAGAACAAATAAGTGAACCTGGTTGTATAAGTAAAGTTAAATCTGATATTGATTTAAGTGATTATGCTACTAAAAAACAATTCAAAAAACTTAAAAGGAAACGGAATCGTATCTTCACAAAAATAAGGAACTTGATAACGCAATGAACAGAGCATTAGATATGGGAGGTAATAACCTTATAAACCTAGGAGATCCAGATAAACCCAACGATGCAGTTTCAAGACGGTTTATGTTTAAAAAAGTTCAAAGTGTAATAGATAACTATAATCTTGAAGACATCAAATCTATAAAACAAACACTAGAAGCAGAAGTAAAAAATATTGAAGAATTAACAAAAGACTTAAAAAACAATTCATTATTAATAGTTCAATTACAAGGTAAAATTGAAGAAGAAATGAAAGCTATGGTTGATTCTATTAAAGAACTTGAAGAGAAATCTGATTTGACAGACGAAAACATAAAAGAAGTATTTCGAGTTAATTTAAACATTTTATTCACTCAAATTCAAGAATTAAAAGATAGTATGATTAAACATGAAGGACTAAAAGACAAGATTATTGAGGCTGAGAAAAAGTTACAAAATATGTATCAGTTAGAAATCAAAACAGAAATAAATAAACTAAATACTGAAACTGAAAATCAGCATAAAGATTTATTAGAAATAATTTCAAATAAACTTGCAGTATATAAATCTGAACTGGAATAGGCAGCTTCACAAAGAGGTGATGATCATGACACAGCATTAGATAACCTTAAAAAAGAGCTCAATTCTAAAATAGATGACTTTAAAAAACAAATTCGAGTTTGGATTAGTACTGTTGACAACCGTCATAATTTAAAGTATGCAGACTTAAGTAATATTACAAAAAAATTACAAGAAGATATTAATGAATTTAATGCTAAAGTTGAAAAACATAAAAATGAACTGGACTTTGTGGTTGAAAATCAGTTAAACAAGGAGAATCAATCACTGCTAATGCTAAAGCAATTAACACAATTAATGATCAGCTAGAAAATTTTAAAAACAACTTCGGAACTTGATTAGTACTGTTGACACACGCCACAATTTAAAGTACGCGGAATTAAGTACACTTACAGGTTTATTACAAAAAGATATTAATGAATTTAAAGATAAATTTAATGATAAAATTAAAAAAATAATAAATGATCTGGACTCTGTAGTTGAAATATCAGCTAAACAAGGAGAATCAATCACTGCTAATACCCAAGTAATTACTGCTAATACTAAAGCAATAACCACCAATGTTGAAGAAATTACCACTAATACCCAAGAAATTAAAAAAGTAAAAAATGTTTTTCTAAAACAAGGAACACAATTAGCTAGAACAAAAGGCGTTGTTGACAATTTATCTGCTTCTGAAGTTGCTACAACAAAACGACTTGATGATTTAGCTGAAATAATTCTTCAAATTAAAAAGAAAGATAAAAAAATAAAAGAAGAATTGGAAAAGTTAAAACGGAATGAAGTATTTCTTTTTGAATACAACAGTGGTTATAACACAGATCCATGGAAATACAGTACTTATGGATATTTAAAAATGAAAAAGTATTTTAACCGTAATGGTGTCTGGATGTATTCAACATATGAAGGTTTAAGTGGTTTTAATGAGGCCAATCTTCATATGTTGAATACACTTAATTTGAAACATAGCGATGTCATAAATTACGGAGATTTTATACACATAAACCAACAACATAAAGTGGCTGTACCAGATGTACTTTTAGAAGGTGTGTTTTCAGTCAAAAAAGCTGGAATTTATATAATAGATATCATGTTTTTATTATCGGAGCTCGGGCCTTTAAATCAACTCAGGAAAAGCTCAATATCATATTTTATATTTAGGTGGTGGGATGATAATGATGATGATCCATTTCAATTATTTCCCATTAACAGTGTAAATATAGCAGCCGAGGACAATAACATTGGATCAGACGGAGCATCTATGTATAAGAAAAAATTTAAAATTTATCTAACAAAAGGAACAATGTTTGACATTCATCCTTATGACGATTCATCATCTACAGAAATAAATTTTATACCTTTGACGGATAGTTACATCAAATTCTACATATTGGAGGAATATACACTAAATTATAAAGAAAGCAAACTTTTGAGTTAATCTTTAGTTTTTATTAATTACTGTGTTTTTATTTAACTAGAATAATTAATATAATGGGAATATTCCATACTACTCTCAAAGGCGTATGTTCAATCATGCATATGCCTATGGCATACTCAAACGGTTGAGTGATTTTCATAACATAAAAGTATTATGATATTCAATCATGCATATACCTATGGCATACTCAAACGGTTAAGTGATTTCAGTTGTTTGTACTTAAATCTTGTAATACTTGTTTAATAGTTGTTAAAAAATGCAAAAGCCGTGTTGTGTACATTTATTTTAACCCCGACGCCAGGTAGAATTTATTACGTGCACACCCGACGCCGGGGTGAACCATTAGTCTTTCCTAAGAGACCTCATCTGTAGGCTCACCATACAGCTGGTTTTTCCTAAATCATCAAACCTGCCCGGTTTTGCAGCCAGAATCACCTTCAACCCCATTGTTCGTTGCCTCCCGAAACCTTCGAAACTAGAGACAAGAACGAAGTAAGGCAATTCAGTGCTATTACAACATTGACGGAAGAATTCTTTATGTGCACAACCAGTCAATGTCATAACAGCAGGCTGTAACCGTTAACAGACAAGGCGATCCAGTACACAAACCATACTGCAAGCTACCTTTAAACAGACAAGGAAACGTCAGATCGACTTCCGGAACTAAGCGTAACACAACTCGGCTCAATGATATAAAAGTTGAAACCGGTTTTATATAGTGTATATTCTTTATTATAATAGTGTTATGGTTTTGAAATTATCATAATTTTATTTTTCATGTGTTATAATTTATTCAATTACTTTTTGTTTTTAAATAATAACAACTCCTAAAGTAATTTTATTCTTCCAATATTAATTAAAATAATTTGTATGAATTTCAGTTATCAAAGGGAGATATTACTTGTTTTTTTTTAATTTCAATTATTAAAGAGGGGGATAGATTTGTAAATAACCTGACCTTGTTATATTTGTTATATTTAGCATTTGGTTTCCCGGTCTATGTTATTTTTAGTTTGAAATTTTCTTGTTTCATGGATAATTATTAATGTATTTATTGGTATTGTGTACATTTTGTATCATTTCTAATGTCTTTAACAGTTGTTTTATCTATGTAGAAGGATTACAAAACAAGGAAGTAAAAAGGTGATTTAAACAGAAAATAAATGTGGTCTAAATTCAACCACATTATATTTTACTTCCTGTATGTTATATTAGGCCAAACTTATTATACATTTTGTCTCTCGGTGTAGTGTTTAAAGTTTTTAAGTGGAAACTATTTTTAAATAAAGACATATGTTTTCTTCATTTTAAATCATCTTTAATTAAATCATATTTAGTTAAATCAGAGGTTTTTACTGGGTTTAAAACCTGTGGATTTTAAATTGTCCGACATTGACCAGTCCTGACCAAGGGTCAAAAGGTCAAATGAGGTTATACTGTTTCAAAAACATCATGTTTCTAACTACTAACAAGTCCTGATTTCTGAGCTATTATTTTTGTAGATGTAGTGAACTTTAGATTGTTAAGTCCGTTGCATGTCGAACAGGGGAAACTTCATTCCAAACCTACTTTTCTGCAACTGCATGCAAATGTTTTACAATCTGATTGGCAAGTACAGTAAACAACTTTTGTGACAACTGTTCCCTCTGTTAGAAATGCAGAGGACTTAGTTGTGATAAATCGTTTGTACCGGAGTTTAGTGCTGACTTAATCTATAAAAATCTATAGTTCTGTAGTGGGTATTCAGTTAAGTTTAAAAACGTCACTGTTAAAGGTAAGGGGAGAAACAGCCAATCAGAGAGGAAGATCCCAATCACCTGGCCAGGAGGACCAATCATCGACGAGCAGCATCGCTTCACTTCCAGACTCCATTGAATCTACATGTATTCTTTATCACTAACTGAAATCCAAATCCATCTTGTGTAGTAAGTGACTGCATGGTGTTTATATCTGTCTGTTAATCCTCTTCCGCCCCTAATAGGAGTTTCGGCCCCGGACAGCGAAGGTCATTTTCTCCCTATTTGTGTAAGAAGTGGGATGAATGCAGCATCTATGTTGTCTATAGCACACATGAAACTAGGAGGAAAGTTAGATACGGTATCTGCATTATTGTACAGAACATATTGAGTGCTAGAAACAGGGGTGACTACAGTATACATAATTTCTAGGGCATTTAAACAAAAGTAAGGTATCTGATTTATGGCATAAGGCATATGGGGTGCTAGAGTTTGTGATACTGCATATGGCGTTGGAAGGAATGGTAGATACAGTATCTGTAACATTGTCCAAATCATATGGGTGCTAGACTGGAGGGTTACTACGGTATCAACACTATCTATATTGCACGTGGCATTGGGCATAATGTAGATACAATATTTGTATTACTGGCCAGATTGCTTTGGATGTTGGGCTGATACTTTCTGATATTTTCTAAACTGCAAGGGGCGCTCCGTGAAATGTTTAGAACAGTATCTACACTAACACACATAGTGCTAAAATTATGAGTGTATACAGTCTCTGAATGATCTCCTTTACTAGTTAACTTGTTGGCAATAAATATGGTGTTATTCCTACCAGGACTACTAGCATTAGTGGTGCCAGCAATATTACTCCCACCATCATCTGATACAGTCATCAAGCTGATTACCTGTCAATATACTGCTCCTCTGCGGAGACTCATCACTGATTTCCACAAGACTAGAGTCTGGACACAATAGAGAACTACCAGCCCCAGAGCTATTTGCCTGCTCTCCCCATGGTTTCGGACATTCGCCCAGCACGAGAGCACTACTCACCCCCCCCCCCCCCACCCCCTATTCACTACATCTACAAAACTAATAGCGCAGAAATCAGGACCTGCTTGATTATTTCTGGAGAAATAAAGGGTAACATACTTGCAGAATATCTCCTGGTGAGTAGGTCGGTAGACTAATTCAGATATATCTGTTTTGCTGAGAAACAGTGTTCCCTGAATGTTAAATGTTTAAAGCAGACACCATGATTACAAATGTACAGGAAGTAACTGTGTAAGTTAGACATGGAAATCCAATAAAATAATGCATTCTTACCCACATGCTAACTTGCCTAAGCGTGTTTTAGGGCCGTAGGAAAGAGAGGATGTGGGGTGGGGCAGGGGCCGATTATGGTAATTATCATAGCCATTTTCTGACAGCGAGTCAATTTTAGCTGATTTCCATAATGTGTGCTCCCCCGCCCCATATGAAAATGCTTCCTACGGTCCTGTATTTGACTGAAAGAAAATTCATAGTTATTCTTTCAATTAAAGAAATTAATAGGGTTCCAACCATTTTCTTCCAAATCCGATACACAAATTTAAAACGAAAATATTGAAAATAATGTACAAGATAAGTTTCAACATTTTTAAGCTTCAGAATTTCATTTTACTTATAGATATAGGTGTATTATCAATATCACAGAAAATCGTGATTTTAGATACAGTTTCCAGCTTTTTTGCACCCCCCAAAAACACAATTTGCGTTCTTAGATTCTGGTAGATTTTTCACTGTTGACTCAGCACATGTAGCAGGACATGAAAACACAAAAACGCAAATTTTTCCCTTTATTTGCATTTTTGACACAAGATTAACTGGACTATAAAATAGAGAAAAGTGGAAACTTCGCAGGTCGCTCAATACGACAAAAACGAAAATGTTGCAGGCTCGGTTTGATTGAGCCTGTTCACGGACGGTAGTGGAAATACATGCTACCGTCCACGCCCTCTAGCCCCGGGTTGAGCAGAACTCAACATTTACACATGCTAAAAGTACAAAAAGCAATTTAGAGATATCCGCATATGTAATCAAACGGCGGTGAACATGGAACCTTCAATGATACACGTGTTGAGGCGTGTAATTCCATGAAGAGCGGCGTTTGGTCCCCAGATAAAGTAAAGGGTTTGCCCCAAACGAGAAAACAATGGACAGAACTAAACCAACTGGAACTTAGGAAGGGGATCTGAGGTTATGGAGCCTGCGTATAGTTTTGCAATTGACTGCGTAAAAAGCAGTTTGCTTCCAATGTACTGTTGGTGGTTACTGCACTATAAACTGTTCCGCTATTTGCATGTATCACAGAAACAAATTTGTCTTGTAACGTAACCAAAGCTTACTAGGTAAAAGAGCGGAATATTTCCTGTTGCTTTCGTCTTGGACAAATGCTATTTATTCAAACTTTCTCGGCACACTAATGTAACATCCTCCTATGCTGAAACATGTCTAAACGTTCATTAACACTTTCAGCAATAGTTTTATTCGTTAAAAATGTGTTCCTTAATGTTTTTGTTTGTCAGCCTGTTCGCCCGTCTGACAGTTTGTCCGGTCTTAGGAAACAAAACATTGGTTCAGCTATTCGCTAAGTACATGCAATTTAATCAGGGAATCTTAGCAATTTGAATATGACGCAGGTCCTTTTATTTGATTTTATTGTTGAAAAAAGACAAAATGCAGAATATGCTGGCATTGTTGTTGCTACAGCAGAAAAAACTTACTCCAGAAGGGTTCTATGGGAAACTTACAGCTTGGCAATAGCTTAGTTCAAGAATATATTATGCTTTCAGCGCTTGTGTGCATTTGTAAAGAAATTGTGTCCTTTAGCTCAAGAAATTATATTTAATACGTTGATAGATCTAGCAGAAAATGCTTTGTTGGCTCTTTTTTACATTTATATACTCATATCATTCTTTAAAAAATATTTACCCACTACAGTGTAACTTCCGAAAACCGGACCTTCTGAAAACCGGAAACCTATGAAAACCGCACGAAAGTCAAGGTCCCGTTTTATTTCTGTTCTTATTTCTATATATTTTTAACTTCTGAAAACCGGAACTTCCGAATTCTGAAAACCGGACGATTTTTGAAGCACCCTTTATATTTTAACACTAAAATTGACTTATGAAAACCGAACAGTAAAATATTTGCTGGATTAAAAGTGACATCTGATAATCCAGAAACGCTGTCAACATGTTCTTTTGTTTATTTATTACCGTTGCGCGTTTATTTTGATACGCTATATAATCACAATGATGATTTGATGCAAAAGTAAGGAAGTAATTAGCGATTTTTTTCATTTGTATTCAATTGATGAAAACGTGATGAATTAAATATCTTATGTGTTAAAAACTTTCTTAATGTCTGAACAAAAGAAAGATAGATGTTTTAAATGATTAGTTACATCGCTTAAACTATGCATTATCAACATTAATTAAAATTTAATGTTGACGAACTCGGGACTCCGAAGATGGTAAAATGTAAGTGGAAAATATTTGCGTAAATGCTATTATTAAAGTTCTGTTGTTTCTTTTTATACTTGTTATTTATGTATTTATTATCCTTAGTTTTTGTAAATAATTAATGAATTATCTAATTAATTAATTAATTAATATGAAATTGTAAAATTAAAAAGGATAAAAATCTCCTTCATCCTACGTGTAAGAAAACATAACTCTCGTCCACTTTACCTACAAACTTTTGTAATTAGTTTTGTATTTTCAGGAAAAAAAGACCTTATTAATGTTAAACAGTATTGCTCAAGGACAGTTTATAGCGTTTGTGTCAAAGGATTTGAATGATTTTCTGTAAGATCTTAGAGTCGGTGTAAACTTTAAAGCATTTAATAATTTAACATCCATAAAACATTATAAGAATAAAGAGGGATCAATTGGTTGTGTTTGAAACATCATAATATCATAAAGTTAAGACACGATAAAATCTGAAAAGAAGATCCATCGGAAGCACCGAGAAAAAAGCAAACAGTGAAAATGGCAGTCTCGGTTTGATTGAGTCTATTCATGGGCAGTAATGGAAAATGCAACACTGCTCACGCCCCCTTTCGCCAACTTAAACAGTATTCAGTCTTCAAATCTAAATGAGTTGAAACAATGATCCCGAAGGACAGAAAATATAGGAATACTGAGATGAAGTCGGGGCGACTTTTTACGGCCACCACCTAGCACTTTACACCCGCTGTTGTGAAGCAAATAAATCTGAAAAGTAGATCCATCGGAAGCACCGAGAACAAAGCAAACTTCTTTGCAGACTCGGTTTAATTGAATCCGTTCATGAGCGGTAATGGAAAATACAACACTGCTCACGCCCCCTAGCACCGGTTTAAGCAGTATTTAACCTTCAAATTTAAATTAGTTAAAATCAATGATCCTGAAGGACCAGAAAATATAACAACACTGAGATGCAAGTCACCATTTAGCAAAATAGATTAAAGATTTTGTTGCGTATGTTGAATCATCCATGGATGACTCAGATACATATCGCTGGATCTTGAAATATCATCCGTGGATGACTCAGATATATTTCGATGGACTGAGGTGAGTCTACTATGGATGGCTAGTCTCCATAAATTTGGACCTGAAAACGAGCCATCAGTGGATGGTTCATCTACATGATAGTCGTTTAATCTTGAAATAAGTCATCCGTGGACGTCTCAGTGTCGATGATTTTCCGAATGAGTTATGCAGGCATGGCTAATCTATAAACATGAGTTATGCAGGCAATTTTTGTTATCTAAAAATAGAGGATGTTTTTTCAATAAGATCTTACCGTAGGTTTTGCCCTGTCCTTATTTAAAGCATTATGGAAGGTTCTTACAGTTTTATGCCTCACCAAGAATAAAATGAAGATTCTGTAAAGATACAGACTTACCCATACTCTAAAAAGGTGTAATCAATCTGTTTATAAAACATATTCTGAGAATCCATAGTCTATAAATGACTTTACGTGATGTCTCAAAACAAGGAAAGTCTGTATCAGTAAACAATTGGTAATCAATAAAATATAATACAATCAACATTATCGGGAATGATATGTACATAAGAATAGAAATTGCGTAAAGACAAAATTAAAAAAGGCAGGCATCATATCAAATGGGTGATTAAGCAATACCCGATGTTTTTTAAAGCTTGAGTATTGGAACTGCCCTAGCTGAAATGTTCCAGCAGATAAATTGAACAGTACAATAACACAACATAAGAGTCATGCTGAACAATCTGAAGACATTTAAATACAACAGTGCTGTGATCGCAAAATTGAAAAAGTCTCCCATAACGATTTAAATGAAAATGTTGCAGGCTCGATTTGATTCAGCATGTTCATGGATGGAAGTAGAAATTTTGATATACCTTCTTGCAGGAATGTCTTTAAATAAATATTGATTTTTAAAAACAAGTTTGAATTAAATGTAAAAGTATGCACATTATTTAATTTTTTGTTCATTGAAATCCTAAGCATGATTACACACTGTGACACACCAAATTAACTGTGAAATATATTTCCCGAAAGATGCTGCCTGGTGTACATCCCAATCCTAATGGGGGATATTAACAATATAAAAATAAAAAACATCGGTCTTGCAATAAATACAGGTATGTATAGTTTTGTCAAAAATACAGAGAAGTAAATCAAAAATGAAGCAGTAGAATCCGAATTGTTAGACTGGTGATACATAAGCTCCCCGACCTGGGATAGATTGTATCCAACAATTGAGCAAAACAAACGGATTATTTGTATCACGATCATCTTAAAATAGCGTGATGCATTGTAAAATGCAGTTATAATGTTTGTCTGCGAAGCTGGAGAAAGGCTCAACATAAAACTTCTTTTATAACAACATAAAGACTATTCTGATCTGCGATAGAGGATGCACACAATTTTTTTCCATATGAATACAAATTAAAGGGACAGAAGCCATATTCATAATGAACGCATCTGCCCACACAGAGCTCCGGTTGGAAAAACAGTGGCTGAGTAGATCTACACATTGACACAGACGAATGAATTTATTGCAAAAACATAATAAACAGAAACAATGATGCATGAAGAAAGAAAACAGTTTGATGCCGCCTTGAAACTGTCAATGGCCACCACTAGGGGGGTTTATTAATAAAAAAATAGGAATATGTACTCAATGACTTTGCAAAAGTCAAGGCACCAAATGAAACACCATACAATGTATAACAAATTAGGAGAGGGTACAGGTATCAGATCATTCAATCTCAAGACGTGGATTTGATAAAATCGAGTCTGCTATTAGTTTGCCTTGTTTCGCAGTATGTTTTATAAAGATCTTCTCACAAAATGTCTTAATTATCACAAGCGCACTGCAATGTGGCTGATGTAAAAAGTATCTCCGTGCTTGGACGCAGTGTTGTTATATTTCTTGACCTTTTGGATAATGGAAAACACTCAGTGTTACTATTATATATTTTCGTTTCAGCCTTTTGTAGGGAGCGTTAGGAATTTTGCACATTTCATTTATTCTCATGAACAGACTCTCCGAGTCTGCTATTATTTTGCTTGGTTGCGTTCTATGCATCCAAATGATCTTTGTGCAGATTATATTGAATAGTAAATGTTGGAAAACGTAGGATAATTTTGAAAAAAACAGAACATAAAAGAAATGTCTAATGGATTGTTAACAACTGTTTTTTTTTAAAGCACTAGTGCTACAAGTATATAATAAGGTATAAAAAGTGTAAATTTGCTGTTGCTGCATTATTATTCGTCAGATTAATGCATTTGTGTTTTATAATTATTTCATTTATGAATGTGTATACATTGATACTATGCATGTATGTTAATATGTTTGTACTTTTAGTGTAGCTCTTTTGTTAGTTTGCATTTTATCTCCTCAGGAAAGCGTCTTTAACCAATGACGCACGAGTCGAATTATATTTATTCATATTAATATATCAATACCGATTAACTATTTGTTAAGGGCTTTTGTAGTTAATTCAATCTTTTACTTCAATTTAGCTGATACTTTTTTCTTTTTAATCAGATATATGTAGACTTATATTATACATGCAAAAACAGTATGGTTGAAACATTCATTGCAGTTGCCAAATACCAGTACATAATCTATGGAGTTGTTCTTTTTTTGCGTCTAATTAAGAAATAATAAGTTCCCAAACGTGGTTTAACGTAGATTAACCCGAGTTTTTCGTTCTTATGAGTAAAAATGTATCACGAAGGGCTACGGCCTTCATGATATGAGCCGTGTCATGGGAAAACCAACATAGTGGCTTTGCGACCAGCATGGATCCAGACCCGCCTGCGCATCCGCGCAGTCTGGTCAGGATCCATGCTGTTCGCTAACGGTTTCTCTAATTGCAGTATGCTTTAAAAGCGAACAGCATGGATCCTGACCAGACGGGGTTTATCGTAGATTAACCCGAGTTTTTCGTTCTTATGAGTAAAAATATATCATGAAGGGCTACGGCCTTCATGATATGAGCCGTGCCATGGGAAAACCAACATAGTGGCTTTGCGACCAGCATGGATCCAGACCAGCCTGCGCATCCGCGCAGTCTGGTCAGGATCCATGCTGTTCGCTAACGGTTTCCCTAATTGCAGTATGCTTTAAAAGCGAACAGCATGGATCCTGACCAGACTGCGCATCCGCTCAGTCTGGTCTGAACCCATGCTGGTCGCAAACCCACTATGTTGGATTTCTCATGGCACGGCTCATATATTGTTTCGCATAAGAACGAAAACCTCGAGTTATTCTACGATAAATCTGATATGAAGTGTGAGTACACATCACTAAACAATGATATATATTAAACTAAATCAATTTGTGTAACGAAATCTTTAACAAAGCTATGTTTCTTATTAACGTTGAGGGCACTTTACAGCTTAAACATTTGTTTTTTATTTGTTTGCTCCCCTTTGAAGTTTACGAACAGCATCAATGTCACACGTACAGTTGTCTTGAAGAAACCAGTGTTTCCATGACTTTGCCCTTTTCATTTTGTTGACATTTCCTGAAACAAGGAAAGATATTTTCAAATATTGTTATAGTTCATCTATAAAGGAACAGTTTGATAACATGTTCGACCAAATCAGGCTAAAACCCTCGTATATTTTTGTAAAAACTTCTTACCTTCAATATAGTTATTACTAATCATTATTGGTTTAGTCTTTCGCCTCTCTGAATTTTTGAGCATATACCATACACCATCCGCATAGCGAGCAAGTGGAAGCTTTCTAGTCCTAATATTACCGTACCTGAAATGTTAACAGAAAATGTTGCAATTTTTCAAAAATTATCTCCATAAAAATATATAAACAATCATTTGCACTGCGTCTGACGAAACCATCAATAAAAGAGAGACCCGGCTTGAGCGATTCTGTTCTTGAGATATATTGAAATATGCACCATCCTTCAAGTTTACTATCACCGGCTTGATTGGTACGTTATATAACAGTGGCATTGAATTGATTTACAGATTCCAAATGTTAGCGGAGACTGAAAATAGGCTCATTAATAGGTAAATTAAACTTTTGATTTTTGAATAGTTTTGTTCTGCTAGTTTTTCAAAAACGATGTTAAAATTAGTAAAGGACTTGCTCATGTGTTGTGAAACCCTATTATTTCATATTTCAGTTCGTCTGTCTGTCCGTCTCTATACCTGTCAATGTCGCAACACATTTATCACAGTCGTGTCTTCCGCTCCGTTATTTCAGATTTGTTTAAATTTGCGTAAGTATAATTTCATTTGACAGTACATAAACATCAAACAGTTTTCCCGCAGGGTCAATAACAGGTTTAGACCTACAAATGAAGGTCAGGTGTGATTAAAGGCTAATACATCATATAAACATAGTTATTAGTTAAAGCGCGTTGTTACGTTCGAAATGGCTCGTATTAAATATGATTTTACAGTTGCTTTGAGCCGCCGTAGTCCCATTTTGTTGTTTCCACATCAAAGGTGATGTCACCAATTTTGAAAAAAAAAATGATTTACTAGATACTTCTATATACAATAATTTCTAAATCAACTATTTTAATATTCTATCACCTTTGTAGGTGTACACAATGTCAGTTTCTTTTTGTCAGCAGAATAAATGTCATCTGAGAAGAATTGCATTTTGACATTCATATTCATTAACCCTTTTCATAAGTATTTAAGGTATGAGACCCGTAATAGAGTACCTCCTTCCTGAAGATTATTTAATTCCTACTATAAGCCTTCTTTGACTGTAGTTTTCAGTGGTGGGGGAGGGGAGGGGGTGGGGGGGGGGGGGGGGGGGCGGCGTAGGTTCAAGCCCCATTGAGATCAAATTGTTCCCCTTCTTTTCTTTTTTCTTGTATGTTTTTGCTTCTTTCAAGACTTATTATTGATTCATTGTACAAAAGTGGAAAATTTTCATATGATAAGCGATTTCTTGCTGTTCAAGTGAATTTACCTCTGAAACAGAAGGGGTAGAGTTAGACATCTTTAAAAATAAAGAGTTACATAAATTTTCTTTTAGCTTTTACTCTTTAGACTACATATTGTTCAAGAAATATGTAGGTTTTACTGCTGCCACAAAAGTTATTTTTGAATGAGTGAGCTAAATTCAAAACAGACCCGTAGTATTTAACCTTAATTTTTCAATGTTGGAGTTAGAATTCTGTCTCATTAAATCCGTTTACTTGAGTTACCCTAAAAAAATGATACTGACACGTTTTATTTTGTGTTTTATAATTGTTTACCAATAGTTTGATGTTTCTTTTATCAAAATTAATGATATAATGAATTATCTGCCAACGTTTTGGATAGTGGCCATAACTTTGAAATTTGTCGCTACCTGAGCTTGAGGAAATATCATAAAGTATACAAAATTTATAAAAAAGAATGTACGGTTAAAGTTGTTCAAAAATTGCAACACAATACGAAACACGATCAACTTTAAGAATATATCAAGTAAATGTCATTTTTAAACATTACTATTAAGCGGCTAATACCTTAACAAATTATAATTTCTATACAAAGAATGCAGTATACTTTGTTCAGTTATCATAGTATTACCTTACTTTAATTTCATATTGTTTTAACGCCATTTGTATATGCCTCATTTGAAAATGAGACAAATTATGTATGTCTCCATACATGCATATATTGAGCTAAATTTAAATCAAGTGTTAACGAGAATCTGTAAAACGAGTTGTCACGTAATTAGAGGGGCGTTATGGCGCTTGCATTTATTGACATTTTCATTTTTTTCACATTTTATCGTCACTTTATCATTTTATTTATTTGATATATGCAAGCAAAATTACTCAATTAGGATATTCACGTTTTCATTTTTTTCACGTTTTATCGTCACATTGTCATTTTATTTAATTGTTATCATATGCATTGCCTAATAATTATGCTATGGCCCATTTACTGTAATAATTGGGTCCAAATTCGGCGTCACGTCATTTGAGAAAACCTCGATTAAAGTTATGTCACAAAAAAAATGTGGATTTTACCACGTGTTCGCGGCAATTAATGCATTTCTGTTTTCAATAAAACTCTACCTTGCAACAAGAAATAAATGAAGTGGCAAGCGGTTTTTATCAAACTGTTATGTATTTTAACATTTCCATGTTTATCTATCTATCTATGATTACTGCCTCACGCCTCTTGCGAGTATTATGGGCAGGGTGCACGCCGGGTGTTAGTGAAGATAAAAGTAAAACTGGAAGAAGACTTCCAGTCATAGTAAAAATATAAGAGATAGCATGGTTGTTAAAATGTTAAAAACAGTAGAATAAAAGAGAATTAAAAAGTACTGCTATATTTAATACTGGAACAGGGCCACTGCCTGCTTGAAGGATTCAAGATCAGACAGAGTCGCAATATGCGGGGGTAACCTGTTCCACAGGACGGTGGTGTTGGGGAGGAAGGAGAATTTAAAGAAATCCGAGTTGACGTGAATTTGGCGGAGACTGAGGGGGTGCATGTGTCTGGTTAACCTGGTTGGGAATTCTAAGTAAGTTGGGAGGGGGATGGCTACAAGATGGTAATAAATCTTGTAAAACATGACCAGTTTGGAGTCTAGACGTCTCTTCTCAAGTGTGCTCCAGCCTAAGGTGTTCTGTAGGTCCGTTACGCTTGTGTATCGTGAATAATCATTTTTGACACATCTGACTGAACGTCGCTGGACCATTTCCAGCTTGTGTATGTTAACCCTGTGTGTGTGGGGGGGGGGGGGGGGGGCATATTCTAATTGTGGTCTGACCAGTGTTTTGTATGAAAGTGCTTTGACGTTTTCGTGTTTTGTTTTGATGTTGTGTTTGAGGAAACCTAGTGTTCTGTTTGCATTTGTTGTTATTCTGTTTATATATGTGTTCCAGTTAACGTCGTTGCTGATATCGACACCAAAGTATTTTGCATCCTTAACTGGGGATAATGTTTGACAATGTAGCTTATAAGGAAACTGGATGGGCTTTCTGCTACGTGTGATATGGAGGACCTGGCACTTGCTGGGGCTGAATTCCATGTCCCACATTTTTTCCAAAGGTTCTAAGTTTAGGAGATCGCTTTGTAACCTTTGGCAATCTGAGGGAGGTAACTGCAAGGTACACGGCTGTGTCGTCTGCAAATAGCCGTACCTGGGAGGTGACTGTGTCAGGGAGATCGTTTATGTACAATAGGAAGAGCAGGGGCCCCAGAACAGAGCCATGGGGGACCCCGGATGTGACAGGAACTGGATCAGACATATGACCGTTGACCATGACAGACTGGGATCTACCTATTAGGAAGGGCCTGATCCAAGACACGATTTGTTTGGAGACACCATGTTCTTGGGGTTTGAATAGTAATTAAATGTGGTTGACCTTATGAAAGGCTTTACTGAAGTCTAGTAGGATAAGGTCGGTTTGTTTACCTAAGGAAAGATTCCTTGATATTTCATCAACAAGTTTTATTAGCTGGGTCTCACAGGACCGTTTTTCCCGGAACCCGTGTTGCAGCTCATATAGAATGTTGTGTTTGGAGAAGTGTGTGGATAGTGTGTGGATAGGCTAGAAGCAATAATATGTTCTAGGAGTTTGCATAGAACACATGTTAGGGATATGGGCCTATAATTTGCTTGGTCACTAGTATCACCTTTTTTGAACTGAGGGCTTACATTTGCCTTCGTCCATTCTGCTGGGAGCCGTATGAAAGGATCTTTGGAATATCTGTGATACTATGTTAAGGATCTCATATCGGAGCTCCTTAAGAAAAATGGGCCTTATCAGATCTGGGCCAGCAGCCTTATCCACCTTTAGGTTTTGGAGAAGTTTCAGGACACCTCTGGGGTCAATGACAATATCATTCATAATCGGGTATCTGGTTTTACAAAGGGCTTACATAGCTGGGTCACTGATAGTACAGAAACTCCCGAAAAAAACAGACTGAAACTGTTTATTCAGGATGTTAGCTTTTCTAATGCATTCTGAGTTAATTTTACCAGTTGTCTGATCTTTTTGTGGGGCAATACTTTGGTTGTCCTGTCTGCCATTTTTTATTAGTGAGTAAAGTTTCTTAGTGTTGAATTTGGGAGAGTGCGTGTTGTGTGTATGTTGGATGTCAAGAATGTTTTCAATGTATGTTTCGTAAGATAACCTATTTTTTTTGTTGGATGAGGTGTTTAATGGTTTTAAATTGCCGACAATACTTATTTTGACCATTGTGCAACTTGACCTTTTGAAACAGTTTGCCCTTTTTCTGATTTTACGTTTTATATCTTGGGTGACCCATGGGAGGAGCTGCTGTGTACCTATTTTTTTTGATCGGGACAAACTTAGATATGCCTTCTTGTATTAGGAGTTTAAACCTGATCCAGAGGTCTTCGACTGGGATATCCTCTGTATCTTTGACCTTAGATCTGTTTATAAATTGTTTGAAATCATTTAGCCCTTTGAATAATGGAATGTTTACGGGGACTTGCTTGTTTATGTAGGGTTTAAGTCGGGACTGGGTAATGACTATGTTATGGTCTGAGATACCTGCTAGAACAGATACTGTGGTGACTAATGTTGGATTTGATGTTAAGAATAGGTCCAGTATGTTATCATTTCGTTTGGGAGTGTTAACCAGTTGTGTAAAGTTGTAGTCATCAATAATTTCAAGGAGTTTGATATAGGATTGGGAGTTTGTACTGTTTGGTTTCATTATGGGTATGTGGTCAGAGTCCCAGGTGAGGTTGGGGGTGTTAAAATCACCAAAAAACATTTGGTGCCTTTAAGGGATCTGGAGAGTTCCAGTGACCTTTCGAGCTCAGTAAGACTCATAAGGTCATTTTCCTTTGGTCTTTAGTAGGCAGCAACATATAGAGACTGAGAGGCATTCATATTTATTTTGACCAATAGCATTTCACACTGTGTACTGAGTTGTTGCTGCACTGATGAAATATATTTGTTTTTGACCAGAATGAAAACGCCACCACCTTTACCGGAAAGCATATCTTTGCGAAATGGGGTATAACCTAATGAAGAGGGGAATATCTAACTAGTGCAGTAGTCTTTGGTGAGCCAAGATTCAGTTCCTATGACGATGTCTGGATTTTGAGTGTCAAGTTTTTTTATTGACTATAGATTGGCAGTGCAGATACATTACCTTTAGATTAGCATGTGGTGGAGGGGTATGTTTAACTTTGGAGGTTGACCTGGTGGGACCTGACTCTGGGCTACTATGTGTTTTGCAATTTCGTTTCTTTAACTAAATGATTGATAATTTATCGCCCTTTGAATCGACACGCCATTTGTACTGTAAACATAGAAGGTCGTAGAGAAAATGAAACTATAAAAACATAGAATAGTTGATAATTTATTTCAATGGTATAAGACTGACAGTAAGCGAATTTTCAGGCAAGTAAGTATTTAAGCGGTATGCAAAGTTAAAAAAATATTATTTGCGTTTATATCGACTGTTTTGCCCGATATCTTTTCCAAAACAGCTCGGATATTGAACAGGTATAGGAAAGTGGTATATCTACAGATTATCTGTAAATTTGCAGATAATCTATAAGTTTACAGATTTTTCGATCTGTAAATTTACAGATTGTGTGTATGAAAATTGATGAAATTACATTTATTCACAAAACCGCAGCTTGAAATTAATTGGTTTATTTTCAGTGTGCACAAATTAACATCATTGTTGTGTTTCAGCTATTTTTATTGACTTTAATTTTTTGGCATTTTCAAAAAAATCAAAGTCAACAGAAATGACTGAAAGTTACAACTGGCCTTTATTTATGCGTACCATAAGTAAATCAATTAATTTCAGGCTGCGATTTTGCAGTCTTCAATCATTTAATCTGTAAAGTTATAGATCGAAAAATCTGTAAAATTATAGATTATCTGTAAATTTACAGATAATCTGTAAATATACCACTTTCCTAGACCTGTTGAACGTTTATGACACTAATGACAGTTTGGAGATACACAATTCATACTTGTTTCACTACGTTGTAGACTATATTATTAACTAAATCTAGATGTAATGTATTCCTAGATTCATCAAGGGACTATTAAAAGGAGGTTAAACAACAGTGCTGCTACAGAAACGATGTTCAGAACAAAAAAGTTTTGTTACTACATGAACAAAAAACGACAGAAAGCAAATATATTTGATTAATTGCATGTTGCTTTTGTTATTCTATCATGTATTTTATCTTGATATTACTTAAAAATGGAGTAATAATTAAGATATACTGCCTCAATTTTGATACAGTTAGACAAAACCATGGTGTCCGAAAAGTGGTAATTTCTCCATGTAAACGACTGATTTTTGTTGTCAAATTGCAGATTTATACTCAGAACATGTCAATCTGTCAGATTAGCCCAAAACCCTATTTTTGACAAAAATCGCATTTGGACCCAAAATCTCATGCTTTGTCAAATATATCGTTTAAATAAAGCCATTCAATTCGGCAGTGATGCATTTTACTGCGCTCTTCGTTCCACGCCCTGTAATTTTCTATGTACTCATTTATTGCAAAAAATTTTGCCACCCTCTTGACGTATTCAGATGAGAATGTCTACTTAACCGTTTGTTTGAAATTCAAGAAAATGGTTGAACACGATTTATAGTGCACAAAATGCCAATGCCATTATGTTTCAATACTGGAAAAATATTACGGAATCCAGTACTAATAATATGTAACCGTCGCCAAATGATCAAAATGCAATACATGTAGTAGCATGGCAGTGATAGGATAATTATTGGTTGCATTCTATGCTACACTGCGAAAAAAGGGTCAATATACGGGAGTATAGGGTCCTGTATATTTTGAAAATTCGGGAGTATACGGGATGTATATTACAAATATACGGACCTAATATACGATCCCGTATTCGGAACATCTAGTATACGGGAAGTCCGTATATTTGTCATGCATTACGGGATCCCGTATGCGCCGAATATACATATATGTGTATTTCCCGTATATATGAAATATACGAATTTTCAAAAAGTTTCCATAGAAATGGTGTTTTTTCGTGTTCTGAATTAACTTAAATTTTATTGTCATGTATTCGAGGGGTCTTGAGACTTCTTCCGGTATACTTTCCGTATTTTAGAATATACGGAAGACGTATATGAACCTGTTGGATATACGTAGTATACGGAATCCGTATTTTTCTCATATACGGACCGTGATTGCATCTACTATACGGAACATATACGGACCTATATTTTCTTATATACGGGTTTCGGAGTTTTTCCGTGTAGGCATGATATACTTAGTATACGGATCCCGTACTTTTATCATATACGGGGAATATACGAAACTGTATTTTTTGATATACGGGCTACGGACTTGTCCCGTTTATGCATGGTATACGCAATATACGGATCCCGTTCTTGTGCCATATAAGGAATGTATTTGCATCTGTTATACGGGATAGTTTTTGATATACGGGTCTGTTTTTTATGTGAACTGATTTTGTATATGGGCACACACTGAAAGATGACATAAACTGAAGGTTAAACATACTCACAGCAGAAAACGATATGTTAGAAAAAAGAAAGACAAAGACAGGGTATGAAAAAAAATGCCATATATGGAGACAAGTCAGATTTAATTAACATTTTATTCAACTTAAATACTTTTTAAAACACTTTCTCATACGATTATGAATTATTTTTTTCATTTCTTGTCCAAATGAAATAAGCAGGAAATGTAAGTAATCAATATCATCAAGCATTTTGTCTCTAGCAATTCGAACATTTAATTCTGCGCCATTAACGCAACAAATCAGTTTAGTATCACTTCTTTAATTACTGTTTGTACATGTTTTCGTTATTCCCATGAATGTTGATTACCGCTATAAGCTTTTCGATATGTCATCTGCTGCATATGTTGATCAAACTAGTAGTAACTTCTCACATAAGCATATTCTCTATCGTGAAAATAAATCGTCGTCCCAGCTTGTGATTCCAGTCGGAGTTAAGTGACAAAACTCTTGTGTCAACCTGAAATTAAAAAAATATGCACACATTAAAAGTTATGAACTCTTGCAGTTCATAGATACTCTGATAATTATATCTATTAAACGATGTGAAAATTATGACGAATAAAATGACATGTGAACAGGGATGACGACATCACTTAAGTGTCAGTACGCACCATACTCATTTCGTCGCGAAAAGAAACTAGATATCATTAACTCGGATAAAATGCATAGTGTTCATAGTGCCATTACACGTAGCCAGGCCAATCATTACATCATTTAGAAGGATTGTGTTCAAACTGACATACAGTAATGACATAGGGGAGAGATTTTTTTCAAGGGAGATTTTACCTGTCACAATTAATTACTTCAAAAGCACATAAAGTGCAGTGATGTGATCTAAATAACACTTCCCCATGTTATTTCTACCAAGATGTCAAAAATACATCCACAATATAATTTAACCCAAAGCTTGCTTTAACGTTAACCTCCGTAGCCACCTATTTTGAAAAACTAGTATCTCATAACCTGTTCGCCATTATTATGCTAAATTAGTGTTCTATAACCTGTCAGCCATTACGCAATCCTCCATGGTTTTCTTATATTGTTAGAACTTATTAAAAATGAACAATAATAATTATTTTGTACAGTTTTGATAAAATATATGAAGGTGACATAACAGTCGCGTTGCTAAGCTTTTTTTATCTAATTTTAATCATCTCTTTAAACTTTGTGACTGAACAAGTTCTGAACGATATATTTGCCACTAAATATTGTTTTTTCTTTTTTTTTTCCTTTTTTATTTATTTTTTTTTTTTTTTGGTTAAACAATCTGAAGAGTTTCCAGAATTTCCAATCTCGCAGTCAGTATAATATTCTCGCTAAGATTTATTGTAGACAAGTAAAATATTCACATCATAAACGTCTCATCTCGTCATGTTAAAATAAACATAATGCATCTTGGCTTTTAATTCCTGTATTCAAGTATGAAATAGAAAACTAACTGTAAATCGGGATTTAAAATTATCATAATCTCATAGATTAACTGAAATATAATAGAAAATATCAGAGTATCAATATAATTTACATTATTTCGTATTAGAGTTGCCGAATATTCGATAATGATTATGTAGCAGTGTATACATATCTAATCTGTGCTAAAATGAAAGAAATGGTGCTAGTTTGATTGAATGTTTTAAGATCGAATTTACAGACATAGTCGATTTCTTTCCTAACAAATGACATCTTTGTTTTCAGAATGATTGGTTGTGCAAGAGCGCATGTCTATTCGTGCACGTTAAAAGGCCTGGCTGGAGTAACAGAAAAACACATTTTTTACGTGCAAAAATAGACTTTCCCGCGAGATGTTTATTGCTCTTACAACTTGTTAATTAAGTTGTATTTACTGAGTGAATAGCGAACAGTAAAGATCCTGGCCCAAATTCACGAAAAATTCACGAAAAACAACTCAAGTTATCATTATTCTTACTTGGGATAGGGGAAGCACAATGGTAAATAGAGAAAATCTAAAACGGTAACCACCATTTTTTTTCTTATTTTCATTTTTGGAATCGATAGAGATTAAAATTATGTACGCTTTTTCAAAATTGTTCAAAAACTATCGTGCAGTTTCTTAAATAAAGGCGTCTTTACGCAAAATTTTGGGTGAAACCCGACGTCAGTTTTACGTGATTTGCGTTCATAAATCGTTTGCCTCCAATGTGACGTCTAAATTAACTTGACAAGTAATATATCATTGCAGAGATAATTTTAACACAAACTTGAAAATGAAACATATTTGCCATATTTTTGTTGTATATACAAACGCTACTTAGAAAACCTGTTAAGTACATCATTTTGTGCTCTGCTGAAAAAAAAATGACGTTTGTGGTAATATTTGAAGATTTGCAGCTGCAAAATGGAGAATAACAGAGAACTGAAAAAATATCAGTGAGTCGGAAATATCGTCAACTTTATTTTTTGAAAATTTCATAATGATCCGTTGAAAATCGGTCGGTGGCGCATATATAAAATAACAGACTTAGCTGAGCAATTATTTGTTTGTACATGTATGTTCCTGAAAGTAAATGTTTGTGTTAGATGTATAATATGTAACGCTTTCTAAATATGTTAGACAACATACCGGTATTCATATTATTATATATCACTTTTATTTGACAATTTATAAAGTATTATATATATATTTGACTTGTTCCACATTTCACTTAAATATTAAGTTTAACTTCATTTAAGTACATCGTTTAGTAAACCGCCCGCCTGTAAATGCATCATATAAAATTATAATGACCAAAGCTATTAGTTATTGGTTACCCCCCCCCCCACCCCCACCCCCGTGTTACACAACCTACAACAATAACATTTAGTACGGAAATCGACGAAAGAGGTAAGAGTATGTTTGTATTTTTACGCGTATTTTTAGGTTAATATAAAATTCTTGACACTTTAAAGAGAATTCGTATAGTTTTTTTTTTCCTTTCATAGATCTTTTTTTAATTCACATATATGATAGGAAAATTTGTGCTGAAAACAATGAACAAATAAAAACAATAGGTCACCAAGCTTGTTTTTGTGAAAAAATGTTTTGAACACACCCACTGTTGCTGAAACTGCAAGCGATTTTTCAACATTTTCATAATTTTCTGCTTTTTTATAAATACCAACCAAAATATACATCAAGACAGCACAATACGTATTTTTTTCTTTTTACATATTTTTTTTATATAGTTATTTGATATCATAGATATATTTGTAATACTCTATCCTTACAATAATGGGTACAAATGAAAAAAAAAGAATTGTTTCATATTCACTTTTGTGAACTTTTTTCAATGAAAAATACCCATAGTGAAGAATATTTTTTTTTAATTTTGAAAAACCTCTTTCAAAGAATTTTTTCCTGTTTTTCTTGTGTATAGATAATTGTATTGCAAGCATAAAAATGGCTAAAATATATGGGTCACCAGGCTAAATTTTATGTTAAGACCGCTAGAATACAACACCTGTTCGGACGGAAAATGGCGCGAACCTGGCCAAATTGATTACATGTATGTCTGCTAGAAGTTAAAGAAAAGTTTTAAAAAATCTTAATTCTTTCTATAATTGAATACTAAATAATCTGAAAGGTGATATTGTCTTATCAGTACTAAGGCAATTATCTTACATTATATGAACAACACTGTCTTTGTACTAAAATGCGATGTGAAAACACAACCACAAAAATAGCAAGATAACTGTCAGGCATGATACTTGTCAATACAACATAAACCAATATCAACATTTGATAACTGATAGAACTTATCACAAATGTTATTTCATTCAAGATTCCTCATATTTAAGATTGTCTGTAACACGTTTCAACATATGTTGACTTCAGTTCATTTTTTCCACAGAAAGTGTCGGCTGTGCAGAAAGATGCGCATAAAAAAACTATAGGAATTCCCTTTAAGATTAATAATCAAATTCTACATAATATGAAATTTAATTATAACCAATCCTTTTTATATAATACATTGAAAAGATAATACGCATCACAACCGCTTACATTTTAGTCTGGAAAAGGCGATATTTTGTCAGTTAGATTACCATTTTCTGGAGATAAAAGATCGTAATTATTAACTTCATGAATGCTTTCCTGAGATTCCAGTTTTGATCGAATGAATGAATGTATTTGCCCCCTCATTCCTTCGTAAAGAAGCTAGCCTTGGCTACTTAGCTTCAACGAAATAAAACTTTTTATCAGTAGCTGTTTTTGTTCTTGCAACTTTATTCTCGTTTAACCCCAATGGTGTTTTTGCGCGATATTTTTATTTCAAACTCTTGCAACTTTTGGTGACAGACATTCTTGTCGACTAGTGGATGAAAGAATGAATAAAATAATACTTTAATGATGAGTTGTGACTGATTGATTGATTGATTGATTGATTGATTGATCGAATAAATGAATGAATGAATGAAACTATTTAACGGCTATTCTGAATTTCCTTTTTCATATTAAGATTACAAAATTTAGTAAATTGACTTTTTTCTGATGCTTCTGAATTCGTTAAAGCAATAAAGGAGTATTTAAAAGTGTATCATTTGATGTACATTAAATATTTTCATTTAAATCGACATACTGGAAGCAATTAGTGTTTCCGATTAATTGAAATATAATTCATGATCTGTTTTGTTACAAAAAAAATCATATTGAGAAAAAATATCGGTCAAATTCAGATTATTGAAAATTAAGATATATTAAATCAAATAAGTACTTACCCCTGACTTCCTCTCCCTCTGTAGAATGTAATATACAGATTATCGCGTGCGGTCACTTCGATCAGATGTTATCGCCTCGGGATAGATGAACGCGAGATGCGTTGGGATGAATCCATTCAAGGCGCATGGTGCATTGGTCATGTCTATTATCTCTAAATTTAGTTTTAGTGTTGCATACACTGATTCTCAATTAATGTTGCAGTAAAACTGTTCCGCAGAAATTATAGTTTTTATTGTTTATTAATGTCTCATCAAAGTACAATATTAAAGGCATGATAAAATTCTATATATACATGTACTTTGCAACTCTTTAGTAGATTTATAAGAGACAACTAAAACATAATATAATAATTTCACAGTTTTCAATAATTACTACACATTTAAAATAATAATAATTCAAATTAAAAGTCACTGTGCATATATATACATATATGTATACATACATGCATACATACTTATGTATCTATACATTAACCCGGAATATTAGAATAAAAAGATGGGTTTGGTATGTAATAACTATTACACAAAATGTACTACATGTTACTGATAGTGATGCCAAAGCTATATTATTTAATAGGATTTAATTTTATGCGTTTACTAAAGGAAGAAAAAGTCAGAAAAAGTACCGAATTTATTCATTCGTTTGCCAAATTGAATTTATTTAGAAAGGATATCTTACTCAACTGCCGCTAAATACTGGTCATTCACATTTTAAAACAAGAGTACTGTCTAGCGGGTTCAGGCGTCTCTGTTAAATAGAAATATTGTACAGTGTATTTACGAGGAGGTAAATGCTTATGTAGCATTTGATGAAAGGTTTATGTTAAACGATTGTGTTTATTCTCATAATAATCATATATTGTCCGTAAATATTGACCTTGCACTCATTTATCATTGCCAATATTTTTCGGGCGTTTTCGTTAATTTAAGCAATATTTGTATCCTAAAACTATCTATCTTATAAAGTTAATCAGTGTCACGGTGGGTCTGACTTCCACCCACGTTACCACGGGTATCATTTCTTTAAAGTAACGAAATGTAATGTTATCGCTACCTATTTTATTTTTAAGAATTTTAATTGTTTTCTCTTGAAGTATTTATTTTCTAGTACGTTTGTGACAGGTAATTTGTCTTTTTGTCTGAGATATTTTTAATAGTCCACTGTTTTACAACCGGTGAATAAGATAACTTTTAATAAATGGACCATAAATATTACGATACGTTTGACAAATAAGTGGTTAGTTTGCAAATGAAATTTGAGGGAAAAGGTATGGCCAAAACTCAAACCCACTACCCTGATATAGGCAGCTAAACGCTTTGTCCGATCAGCTACCAGCACATGCGACAGTATATCAACTAAGAATTATATATGTAGTATTTATATTGCTATCTATGTTTGGACATAAAAGATAATTTTAACGGAAATATACGAAATATTCATGAGTGCTAGGTCAATATTAAAGGACAGTACGACCACGAGACAAAAAATAGTCTCGGAACAGTGTATACTACGGTGGTATAGAGGGGACATAGGAAATATTTTATTTATCACGTGCGCACGTGTTAGCACCACATTCTCAAATGTTAGTTATCACGTGCAAATGTGTTGATTAACTATCTTAGCTAACACGTTCGCATGTGATAGCTATCACGTTCGCAGTTGTTAGCTAACACGCGCGAACGTTGTAACTGACCAACGAAACTAATCGAGATATCAGCCTTTTTTTTCAAAAACAAGAAACACTTACTTTATAAATTACAGGTAACTACTAAATAACACTTCCTTATAACCGACATGTAGAAAAATTGCAGATCTTTTACGCTTTCTTATTGGTCAGCTAACACGTGCGCACATGTTAACTATCACATGCGCACATGGTGGTATAACGTGCGAACGTGATAGTTATCACCCGCGCACGTGTTAATTACCACATTCTCACGTGGTAGCTAACACCTGCGTACGTGATGCTAACACCTGCGCACATAAAAGATAAAATATTTCCTGTGTCCTCTCTATGCCACCGTGGTTTACATAGAATCATCTGCGGAATTACTTTGAAACAAAAGTCAACGGATTTGTACGAAAGACCCGTGGTGACATTTCAACTTCATTATTTCACGATTTCTGCTTCCTGATTTCACGATTTCCACTTCATGAATTCACGATTTCACGATTTCCACTTCATGAATTCACGATTTCACGAATTCACGATTTCACGAAAAAACTTCACGATTTCTTGATTTCACGATTTCATGATTTCACGATTTCTTGATTTCACGATTTCCACTTCATGAATTCACGATTTCACGATTTCTGCTTCCTGAATTCACGATTTCCACTTCTCTAATTCACGATTTCACGATTTCCACTTCATGAATTCACGATTTCTACTTCACGATTTCAACTTCACGAATTCACGATTTCCACTTCACGAAATCACGATTTCACGATTTCAACTTCACGAATTCACGATTTCCACTTCACGAATTCACGAATTCACGATTTCCACTTCATGAATTCACGAATTCACGATTTCCACTTCATGAATTCACGATTTCACGATTTCAACTTCATGAATTCACGATTTCCACTTCACGAATTCACGATTTCCACTTCATGAATTCACGATTTCACGATTTCAACTTCACGAATTCACGATTTCCACTTCACGAATTCACGATTTCACGATTTCAACTTCATGAATTCACTATTTCCACTTCACGAATTCACGATTTCCACTTCATGAATTCACGATTTCACGATTTCCACTTCACGAATTCACGATTTCACGATTTTAACTTCACGAATTCACGATTTCCACTTCACGAATTCACGATTTCACGATTTCCACTTCATGAATTCACGATTTCACGATTTCAACTTCATGAGTTCACGATTTCCACTTCACGAATTCACGATTTCAACTTCATGAATTCACGATTTCCACTTCACGAATTCACGATTTCACGATTTCCACTTCACGAATTCACGATTTCCACTTCACGAATTCACGAATTCACGATTTCAACTTCATGAATTCACGATTTCACCATCGTGAAATCGTGAATTCGTGAAGTGGAAATCGAGAATTCGTGAAGTGGAAATCGTGAATTCATGAAGTGGAAATCGTGAAATCGTGAATTCATGAAGTGGAAATCGTGAATTCGTGAAGTGGAAATCGTGAATTCATGAAGTTGAAATGTCACCACGGGTCTTTCGTAGATTTGAACATATATTTCACTTAATAATTTATAAGTTACATCTGAAATTGAACAAAAAGGTATGAAATACATTTTTATAGCTCTTTGAATTAAATTACACTGAATGACTAAGGCTAATTATGTGTTTTATAATAACCAAAATGCTACGTTATCTACATGTTGGTTTAAAGATCTGTCCTACACGGACGGGTCCTCCGTGGCCGAGTGGTTTAGATCGATGACTTCAAACCAATTTCCCCTCATCGATGTGGGTTCGAGCCTCACTCAGGGTGTTGAATTCTTCATATGAGGAAGACAAGCTCGGTAGTTCTGTACAGGTGCCCGTGATGAAAAAGTCACGTAGGGGTCCCTGGGGTATTCCTCCACCAACAAAGCCGGAAAGTCGCTATAGAACCTAAAATTATGTTGGTGCGACGTTAAACCCAACTAAAACACAAAAAAAACGACCTACTCGGACGGTAGCAGAAGATACTGTATTAAACTGAACGAAGGGCTTTTGTTCGAGTCTTTGGACGTAGACATATTATATCGATTATTTTGCGTTTGTAAAAATATTAGAATCGATTTCATAAGTAAAGTATCAATACATGTCTGATATACTTTTTTTCAGTGTAAAACCGGAATGGATTAGTTAATCTTCTTTTTTTCTATAAATATTTGCATTCTATGCACAGGAGTTGGAAATGTGCAGAAGAAAGAGTTAACTTATACTTTTATTTTTATAATAGCGATGATCCACGGATGTATTTATCAGTAAAATAAATCGGGATGAATCAATTTTTTATTTCTCAATCGGGTAATTAGATTAACTGTAAAAATGAATCGGAAACGCGCAAGAAGAAATGATGGATTCATTTATGTCTTTGATTTTGTTTTGCTCCGTGAATGCTTTTTATTCAGTTCATGATAATATTAGTATTATACATTTCATTCTTTCAATATTGGCTTTCATTCTGCATACATGTACAAGTTCGAAAACCTGCAAAATGTTTGACCTTTGAAATGGCCGGAGAATCTGGAGAATATAAATTTCACTACATATGTTGATTGCATGGATTTATTAATCATCTTTTTCATTAGTATTGACATGGAAAAAGCTTAATCCATCCTAATTGCTTGTATTGAAAAATCCATCAATATTAACATGGAATCAAAATTGTTTGAAACATGCAAGAAGAAGGATAAATTACCCCGGAGGTCTTTGATCCCGTATTCCAGAATATACGGGAAATATACTGGGTTGTATACGAAACATATACGGAAAATATACGTCCCGTATTTTCGTAATATACGGATTTATGTATTCCCGGGAAATATACGTTGTTGTATACGATCAGAATAACCCTTTTAAAAATTTCCGTATTTCAATAATATACGGGGTATCGTATACTAATAAATCCGTATTTCATAGTATACGGAAATCCGTATTTTATTAGTATACGGACTTTTAAATATACAATCCCCGTACACGCCCGTATTTTAGTTTTCCCGTATTTCTTCCCGTATATGGGTAATATACGGAATCCCGTACACTCCCGTATATTAACTCTTTTTTCACAGTGCTACCAAAGGATAACTTTGCATATTTTATTAACTATCACAACAACAATTTTTAAGAGCCGTGAGGCGACTGTAAAAAATTCTCCCGTACTTGGTTCAGTGCTGTTATATTTTCTTGTCCTTGTTAATTCTTTTACCACTATCTGACAAGGTATGACAGTATGAAGTGAAAATGTTATAGATTTTGCACCGAGTTACTTGAAGTCGGCCAAAAAGCGGCATCGACAGTGTTTTTTTGTTGTTATTAAAATGCCGCATTAGTTTTACAATCATATTACTTATAAAACGAGAGTTAACAACACCTTGTATATTTGTACTTTAAGTGTTGCAATTGTTATATCAAATTCCAGTTGCGTTTTTTTTTGTTTTGTTATAAGGATGTTTCAATGATGAAACAAAGACGTTTCATATATTGAGATTGCCTTTACTTACGTGACGACTTAATTAGAAAAGGTGACTGTTTGAAGTGATGTGAGAAAATTACCTGAAACACGTTATAAAACGTCATATTTTCGATTTCTGCTTTAATGTTTCTCATTTTTGACACAGACATACTAGGCTGGTCTGTGTTTGATGGACAGATTATAGTTTGAACGATGTGTCAGTTGTTTTTATATTGAAATAAAGCGACTATCATACTAGTAATTTAACAGTTAATTTCTTTACTGAACATACTTAGTGAAATTGTAAGATATATGTATGAATATATTTTATGGAAAATGCCTCGATACCCTTTAAAGTAATAGTGGGAAGTTGATTACATTCTTATCAAAATAAACTGCCTTTCCACATTAAAAAAAGTCTTATACGATGTTATCTAAACAAAACGTAAGACTATTAGTAACTAGTGAAATACTGTTCATTCTTTTTCCATTAAGTTTCATATTTCAATCAAATCGTCAAAATAAATTGTTATGTGTCCACAATTTCTTACACGATGTTATTTGTGATTTCCATTTAATAAAAAATGTTTTAAAACATGATTTACCCCTTGATATCTTTATTATCATACGGAAGACCGCAATTCGTTAATATTGTTCAAGTAAGAGTGAGCCATTCCGGCATCAAGATATGATGCATGTACTTTTATGTTTTAAGATAAAAAAAAAACCTTCACTGAAGATAAGTCTTTCAGAAATGTAGACAAGTTTTGTAGCGACTATGCTAGATTGACATATCAAATTGTGTACAGCAACAACGTTCTACTAAAGTATTATTGCTATCCGCAGATGCTGAACACGAGTAGAAATTCCGGCTTAAATACGTGTCATTATAGATATTTTGTAACTAGAAGCAAATGTTTCTAATACATATTTTTGCGGAAAAGTACATGTGCCTGCCATGGTGTCCCGCGTGTTTATTAACACGAAGAGGCACGGCGTTAGGCTTTCGTGACACTATGCTTCATGGAAGTGTTAATAAGTGTCCAATTACTAATAAAAAGCTTGTGTAAAATTTCAAATGGATTTCGTTTATATACGTCTGTGACTAGCTTTTAAATGTTTGGAATCATGTTATTTTTCTTTTTGAATTCTGATTATTTCTTATATGTGTTCACCTTCCGGAAAAAAAAGAATGCCATTGTTTAATCATTAAAAAACCTGGTAATTATTTCACATATTCTCTTGCGAAAATATTAACGACCGACCTAGCGACACACTTCTCCAAGTGTTGAAGCAGGAAAATATAACAAGGATGACCTAAATATGTTTACAACAGAAAGGTATTGTTAATGTAATGAAGATACTACCATTTAATTAGACACACGTTTAAGACTTCCTGCTGATGGGTTAAAGACGAAACAAAGCTTGATAGCATTTGCAAGTAGAGAAACATAATCTCATTTTGATTTAAAGTTAATAATTTATCAGTCGATACAGAGTTTGGTTTTGGCGATAAAATCTTATGGTCAATTATTCAGTCTTATTGATCCTCTTACGTTAAGGCAAAATATAGCAATCGTGAATGTTAATAATAAATATAAAGAATTTGACAGAGTTAATGATATTAAGAGTTTCCTGAAAATGTCAGAGGAATGGGATGTTTATGTAAACTCAATTAGCTGAAAGACAAGAGATGCACAGTGCGGTTAGAAAGAAGGATTGAGTATGTGTTAGACACAATTCTTGGCAATAGCAAAATTGAAGTAACAGTTCATACTCTAGATAAACTATACGAAAGTAGCAGTCCATCGTATATGATAGAGACATCTGCTAGAAAATCTTTATTTTCTTGACAATAATTATTGAACGAATCGGAACCCGACATGTAAAGCACACTGAAACGAAAAGTGGAAATACTCAGAACTTAACATCTAAAAAAAAAAAAACTTTATATGAAATTGTATCAGAAATATAAGCATATGTTTTTAATATTTGATATATTTCTGTAAAAGAAAAAAATAGTGTTTTCAGATACGTTTTGCTGTATCGAGCGCGATTGTCAAAAATGCATATGAACTAGGCGTACATTTCACTTACTGCGGTAGATGATATATAATTTGGCTACTTTATAATATTCAATATTATTTCATAGAAAATATCAACGCAACTTTAATTTTTTTCGAATAGATTATATCCTTAGAAATGATTCGTTAATAAGTCCAATTCTAATAATAATAATTCTTTTTGAGGGGCTTCCGTAGCCGAGTCATTCGCGTCATATGACTTCAAATCACTTGCCCCTTACCACCATGGATTCTAAACCCCGCTTGGAATGTTGGATTCTTCCGTGTTTAGGAAAATATTGAATTAGCTAGCAGAAAAAGTCCGTCCGTGCTAGAAATAATTCAAGGATCTGCACCTACGTTTTTGTTCTACCATGAAGCGTCGTTCAATTCAATAAAAGAAATAATCACTAAGAAAAAAAACGATCACTTTACAGGAGTTGACCATAAGCCTGATAAGAGCATGCAGGTTAACTGTAAACGTTTTGCTGTTTTTAAATAAAAGAGTTGCTAAATCAACTTAACATCAACAACAAAGTTGTTTTAGTAAATCATCAGCATTATATACATCAAATGAAGTTCAATTTATACGAAATTATATACATTATTTTATTGGACCTGCCTGGAACACATTGGCTGTGTCAGGTTGATATTTAAATTTGTATCCATTTGAGTTTCTTCCTCTCAGAGAAGTTATAACATATATACTAAAAATTTAATGGTGTTATGTGACGTGTTGGTAGAGTTTGAACGTTTGCATAAATTTTTGTATTTTCTTTCTTCTAAAAATCTTGACTTTTATACAAAGAGGTGAAGTGATGAAATCATTACAAAATTAATGCACGGAAGTGCTAAATGTATGTACATTATGTTTATGCATCAAAACTATTTGACTGAAATAATTAAATTGAAAGGTAATAAGCGCAAAAATGTGTAAACTGTTTTAAACAATGGTTTTGCTTATTGCATTCCATTGTCAAAGATTAATGCATTTCAGCGAGTCCTGTATCTTCTATTATTTCATGGAACTTGTATAGGGTTAAGTTACACACACCAACACTCTCTTTCGCAGTGATTTTGAAGCTTTTTTTATTTTTGTTTGACTCAAATGTTATAAATGCTTTTGTTTATCAATAAAAATTTGGTTGTAACTAAAATAATCATAGCCTTTTCATGTATGAATATGGAGATTGTAGACGATCGTGTGATATTTCATTGATGGTAATATTTTTATTTACACTATAATTGCTTGAGAAATAGTTTTTGGAAATTAATTCCTAAATACATGTTTCCGTCACATCTGTATTGCGAAAAATACATGCAATCTGCCAAAAAAAAAAATAAGAGTTTGTTTTTAATGTCTTGGGGACTTGAACAAGACTGTAATATTTGTAGTTCAATACAATACGTATCTTGCCTGACTGGACGTACACATTTTCCATGTATTGAGATTTGTTGTACACGCTAAAATGGCCGAGAATATTAGCACACGATGTATTTTAAGATTTTACAGGCTTGCGGAGTTTTCAATACCATGGGTAGGCGTTTTGCATAGAAAGAAACATATTTGCGCACATCTCCGTTGCGTTGAACAGGAAATGTGAACAACTATGTTAATATCCAAAGTAAAGTATCAGTACTGAAGTAAGACAGCATTCTAAATACAAAAAGCAACATGTAATACTTATTTACATATACACATGAATGGGGAACCTGGTTATCCCAGTTGGCAAAAATTAAAGAAATACAAACTATCAATACAACTGTAAGTTATATCTTGTTGTAAAGTGATATATAAAGTCAATGTTATCGTCAAGTATCAACATTTCGAAAATACTTCAACGTAGTGTATTGACAAGAGAATAGCAGTGCAAACATAATTTTTACTACAGTAACTCCTAGGTTCCATGAACGCTAAATTAATTTGTCTTAACGGATTTCAAGTTTCCTGGTGTTATCACCTCCTCGTTGCGTCGTTCAACTTCTCCGAATTAATACATATTGTTACGATTGCTTACCATGGCATGTACGTTTAGAGCCTATCTCTGACACATGCGTGAGGGTCGACGCTTTGGCTCAGTTGTCAGAGAATTGGACTAGCACCTGAGCGACCCGGGTTCGCATTCCGCCACAGGAAATTGTATTTGTTCATCATAAAATGCTATGCTCTTTGATTTCTTACGACAAAAAGTGCTAAGATGGTAGCTTGATCTGGAAACGGACTTTATTTCTTTATTTTTCTAGTAAAAATAAATTATGACTTCTTTGAAGAGGGAAAGTGTTACTGTCGCTTACGCATATCATGTACGTTTAAAGCCAATCTCTGCTTACTCGGAATCGACACTTTGGCTAAGCAGTTAGAACATTGGACTAACACCCGAGCGATCTGGGATCGAATTCCGCCACAGGAAGTTGGGATTTTACGTCCTAAAATGTTACGCTCTTTGATTAGTAACGGCAATAGTCGTACGAATATATCTAAAAACGACGGCGTTTGTCCATTTAATTTTACGAACTTCAGCCTAACTTGGTAATGACCTTATTTCGTATGTAATAACTATACCTATTTGTCTCAAATTCACGAATAAACCGTCTGTACAATGATCTGAGTTTGAACTGCTATGTATGTGATGAAATAAAGAAGCCTTAGTATATGAGGAAAAACAGGGATCCAAAACGCATACCAAGACAAAGAGTGCAATATTTTGTCAATCTCAGAAATAAAACTATGTAAAAGAATGAATATAGTTTGAAAACACAAAATGTAACTAATATTATATTACCTTTCCCTCAGCAATTTGGAATAATACATTTGATCATTTTCGTGTTCTGAAACTTTAGTATGAACTGATTGTGTTTGAATCCTTTCACCAAGGTCGATCATTAATTCAGTTAATTTTTTCCAGAACACTTTTGCTCTGTCTGTGGCATATATAAATATAAGTCCACCATTACTAGTATTTCCATTTGTCAGAGACACTGGATTAAACAAAATATCAACATCCGACATATCGTTAAATTCTGGTAAAGGATTAGAGAACCAGACGTAGTCAAATTCAAACAGAAGCAAATTTATGTCAGCCTGTAAAATAGAATACATGATCTGTGTTCGTCGAATCATTATTTTTACATAACCTGCTCGACTGTATATTTGATCACCGCTAGGCATTTCGATGTCAAGCGCAAAAACATTTATTTTCTTCCAGTTTGTTATAAGATTATCTCTTATTTGAGTGTTGAATGTAATAATTAAAACTGATTTATGTACATCCATTTCAACAGTATTGCATAGCCAGCTATATGCGAACGGTAAATAAGCATCATTAATAACACTTACAAGGACGACATTATGATATTTTTGTATATTTCTTGCAACATTAATTATATCTTCCATGGTATTGTACTGTAGCGTGTTAGAGTTAATAATCCTGTCATCACGCAGCAATCCTTTGCCCGACAAACAAGAGTTTCGAATTTGATCAAGCAAATTATCGGTATCATTCGGGTTCCATTGCACAATTTTTAATTCAAATGGATCACTATTTCTACGTTTAGATTCTGCGACAATTTTCCTTTCAATTATGTTATTTATATTAAAAGCCTTTGTGATATTATAATTAAAAAGCACATATACCAGTATTAAAAGTGCGAATATGAGTGTGCAACAAAATCTCCATTGAAGCATTGATCGCCGATCATCCATTTTAATTTCTTCATAAATACCCTTAAATGTCCTATGCGTTTTTGTAACGCAATACCTAAATTCACATCAATATTCCTATTTAAACAGTAACAAAACTGTAATGCGCAAGTCAAATATGATATTTTTTTCTGCCATGCACACTACGATAGCGATATAAACCTTAACAAAGTGCTTTATAACTCCATTTTACTGGAGGCATGTTCTTGGTATCGCAAAAAGCATTGAAGAATATTAAACATTGCTTCGTTCACAAAGGTTTCAATAAACGTACTAATTTCCATCAAAAAGTATAGCATTCGTTAAATAAAAAAAAATATTTAGTGAATATTTGTAATAAACAGGTGTTTTAATGTTTTCGACGTCAGGAGTGATATATAAATAATTTAAACTTTCACTTGCACTTACATTTACAAGTAGAGATATATTTATTGCTTGTGTCAGGTGTGTGCTTTTTTTATCGTTTTATAGCGCTAGAGATTCAAATATTAAGCTTACATCTTAACATAACGTTATGTGAATACCCTGTTGTGGAGCATAATTTGATTGATAAGGGTCGTTTAGTTAATCAAGAAATCAAGAAAGAGGGCGAGGACTACTCAATGTTTCTTTACGAATGGGAATGATTTTAAATATCTTGAAAAGGGGCTACCCAAAAACACGATAGAGTACCATACATTGAATATTTATGCCTGAAATATAAAAAGGATAAACCCTAAAACTATCTTAAGGCCATTATTTCATAATTATATTTCAATCTTTTCTCTAGAGGAGACATCTTATCCAACCAATACTTACCCCAGAGGTTTCAAAACATTTAGGGTGGTCGTTACATGCCTTGATCTTGTCCTGCACACAAATTATTTTTTTTTTATGTTTATGTACAATCTAATCTGTATTAGACCAAAACAGGCAGTAGAGACCACCTTTACATACTAATATTGCATAAACCACAAATCCAGGCATGTTTTACGTGACTAAATGTTGTTGTTTTTTTTCAGATGGTCTTTTAGGATAATTATTAACTTCTGGTATTCGAACACGCATTTTTATATATTGTCCTTGGCTAGCATTTTTTGCTTTTTCCGCGCTTTCACCGGCACATATATTTACCCTGGGTGGAAAATGACGATACTTTTTTACACTGAACCACTGCTAAAGAGTCTAACAAATCGCGATGCTTTTGTAAGACCCCGCGATCTATTATAAAAAAATGTTCACGGCGATTCGCGATGAAAAATCTCAGCGGGTCGAGCTGAATTGCGATGGATCGCGGTGAATCACCGGCAGTCACCGCGAAATCCAAGTAAGATTTGCTAAGGTGAATATTATAAACTTTACAAATGATATTACGCACTATTTGCAACCTTGTTTATTGCAAATATCTTAAAAACTACTTAATGTTTCTTTATAAAATTTAACTTTCATCAAATGCACTTTTAATTACTTAAGTGCAGTCATTTTTATAATGATACTTTTTTAATCACGGATACAATGCTACAATAGGACCTAAGTTCTAGGGGTACCGTTATTTCAAATCTAGTCCATTTTCTTCAAATTGGTTTGTTACAATTATACTGGGTATATGAAATAGTAAGTTTATTATTTATTTTTTCGTATAATTATAAAGAACTATCTGCGGCGTTCAAATATTTTGAGCTACAATTAAAACACTCACACACTAGGAATTGATAAAAGTAATTCAACAGTGTATCTAGACTGAATATTTAATAGTTTCATATGTTCACTAATGTAACGAATATATTATATATGTTTTCTTTCAAGGTAAAATTGAACATCAATTGAATTTTTTAATGTGGAAGACTTTATCAAACCTTTGATAATTAGTATTTATCAAATTCAGAAAAAAACATGTAAGCAATTAGTATTGATGATAATCTTAAAAACATACTTTATATGTTTAACAAATAACATATAAGAAAAACGTGCTATTCAAATCGTTTTTCTTAAAGGTCTAGATCCACTGTTATGTAGGTGTACCCCCCTCATATCCGATAAACAGCTCCCATCTTATCTGCTGCTTATCAGCGATAATGTAACAGTAGCTGATAAGTGGGCAATTAGCACAGTAGGGGTCCCAACCAGACCACGAAAATGTGTGCAGTGGAGTTGAAATTTTCCTTCGGTTAATGTGAAATCATAACAATAACAATAATAATAATAATTATAATAATAATAATAATATTTATAATAATATTATAATAATACTATTATTATCATTACTTTTATTATTAAATGATTATTATTATTTTTTATTATTATATGATATTACAAATAAAATAATAAAACATATAGTAATACTATTAAAAATGACAATGATAATAAAACTCAGATATAGTGAAAACTCAATGAGTTCTTTGTGTTGACAATATCGTATAATATCATAATGAAAACGGTCATACCAATGAAGATGATCCTTCCATTATATTTATATATAAAACTTACAAAAAGAGTGGGAAAATGATTTTCTTATATACATGCAATAACCGTTTTTGGAATATAGTATTACTTGATTAATTTAAATTATTGTATTCTATCTATACTGACTTTTCGATTTCAATAATAAGTTGCCTTAAGTGTTCTATTTTATGCTTTACTTGATAACACTGAAATGTACATTCGGGTTTCAGTCTTAGATAACAATTATTTACAATAATCTGCCAACATTAAAACAGAACTCTTAGATGAGTGAATGTCTCCAGACAGAAATTGAAACAAAAAAAACCTTGCCTTTTCCCTAAATTGTAACCTATTCCTAAATAATTTTGATGTTATTTTATTATAATATTTGATCAACAATATTTTCTTTTCATAAAAAATGCCAAAACTAGGAACAATTTTTAAAGTTATAACATGTTATCAAAAAAAAAAAATGCACTTGTTCTCCTTCTCACTAATTGATACATATTGTGTAGTAGACTGACTTCCCAATAAATAATGAACTTCACAACCTGGGGGTTTTAAATATGCAAAATAATCATATAAATTACGAGTAAAAAAATAAAAAACTGATTATAATTTGCATGGGAAAATGAAACCGCAGATTTTTTAATAAATGTATTAAAAAAAAAGAATCAGATAAAAAGTAACAACACTGTCATAAATAATAATAAAAAGAAAACAGAAATAAAAGATGGCAGTAACAAATGTGTTTATCTTTTTAAATAATATTTAATATGTAAAAATGCAGAAATGAATAAGTACCATCAAAAAAAATGTTAGCTAAAAATATTATAGAATAGAAAACTAATGGGTTTAAAGCTTTGTATGTCAAGAAATATTTATCACACCTTTATGTAAAATATACCATTAGAAAGAAAATTTAATTTTGAAAAAGACCTTTATGTTGGATACTAAGTGTTTAAAACAATATTTAATTTAGTAATATTGAATTGAATAACACAGGTATAAATTCTGCATTCACCCCTCACCCCCCCCCCCCCCACCCACCCCCCTCCCCCAATATCCTGTTTGGAGTTAGTGTACTTGTTATCTGTGAAGTTGTATGGATATGATCAGCCCAATTAAGCTAAATGTATATGGAGTAAAGGGTTAAGATTGTGTTAAACAAATATCGTACGTTTATAAATGGCATTATTTACTTAACAAGAACTCGAAAAATACCCATTAATATTGTAAAATATTGAAATTAAAATTACAATATCAGTGTTTGCAATCAGGTACATATGTTACGTATTTTCTAATTATAGCATACTTCAGTAAATCATGCAGACTCATTATGTGGAATAAAACATTCAAACACTGAATCTGTATGTAACCTACTTACGTTACCATTTCAAAAATCTTGATTTGTTGTATCGTTATTTTCTTAGAATAAAGTGTAGGAATATTTTGTTTTCAAATTATAAACACTCTTACAAAACGGTATAGTCAAAAACTTCTCAAGCAGTGAGATGTTTTCCGTAACAACACTGTATTTTGCTGTATTTAGAAATATGTAGGAAGAATTTGAAACTATTGTTATCTATATAATGAAAGCATTGATCTGTTAAAACTTTGAAGTATTAGTGCTTACATTATTTTTCTTTTCTTTTTTCAACCAATAAATCATCTGAAACATTCGTTACTAATTCAATATTCGTTTTCCCTTTTAAATTTATTTATCTATCAGTTAAGTTATACTACTCTCAGTTTCTTAATTATATTCTATTTAATTGTTGTCAATAATTACATTTAACATCGACTATGTATGTTTATGTATATATTCTGTATATATTAATTATGTACACATACATGTACACACCCATACACTGACATAGGGTTACGATTGTCTGCAGCCTTCATGGTGATTTCCTATATCGGATATCTATCCTTGTTTTGTCTGATCATAAAGTGTATCTATGCACAGTCATTTACGTTACAAATAAAGAATTTTGTTTTTGAACTTCAGAGACACATGCATTATTGTGAGATATTTATGCGCTCATTAATAAAACATTCACTGTTGAAAAGCAGCACTGAACAAGAACTAAAAAAGATACGTTATACAGGTAGTTTATGTAATCTTTAGATTAAAACTGATGAATTTCAAAAAGCTAATAATGTGTACAATTATTCTGTAGCATTTAGAAATACCGTAATATATCCTAATTACATGTATCATCTGAAATATTGCAAAACATAACGCTAATGACTACCCTGTACGGAGACATTATGTGTCAAAAGTACATAATAAACTTTTTAATAGTACCGCACTAATAAAACTCAATCTATATGTTTTAACTATTCTGTAATTAAATTTATCATATTAATTATACCAAATTGTTAAGAAAACAAATACTTAGTGCTATTCAAAACTTCTAGAAAGATACTGACTGCCTTCTGAACGACACTGGATGTTGCTGAAAACGTTTTGCCATAGAAATGATAATAACATCTTTAAGGAGATCATATAGAACGCAACAAAGCAAATAAATAGAAGACGCGGTCTTATCAAAACAAAGAAAAATATCAAACAGGGAATGCCACGCACCAAAAGCGCAGCCTCCTCAAAACGAACCCCCAGCACGCAAACGCGTGCACCACACACACACACACACACTCAAAACTTATACATCAGGACAAAACGAACAACACACACACACACACACACACACACACACACTCAAAGCCAACACATAAGGATAAGACGAACAATAAGCATACACACACGCGCGCACACAAAGTCAACACACAAGGACAAAACGAAGAAACAAAGGAACACAGTGGGGCACCGCCTTGGAACGGTCAGTGGCACAAACATTACTGGGGAGCTTAAACCGGTTTATGGTGCGTACTCAACCTCACTCTTACCTCCACCATGTTCCAAAGACATGGGACAGTGTAAATAAAAGTAATCCCCTCCAGGTGAATCTCTAACACACGTAATGGAAACAAAAAGGCATGGCATGTAAAACACAAAAAATGCTCGTGTATAAATATATAAAAAACAAACCTTAAGAACCAAAAACGTATGTACTCAATGCCTTTTCAGAAGACAGAGCAACAAGAGAAACACCCTTAAGGGCCCGACGAAACAGGCCAGAAGACAAATATCAAAACAGTTCAGTCCGTTAATGAGTGGTAATGAAATGTAAAACACCCCTTATGCCCCCTAGCCAAAGCTGAAGTGTAATCATATTATAGTTATATTGAATGGACTCTATGAACAATCTAACAACACTGAATCCGAGTACCGTGAGACCAATTAGAAGCATCACATGGTACGAGGGTTGGATCAAAAGTAATGCAACCAATGGTGTAAAATGACAACTAAAGGTTGGATTAAGAACATCTTTATTTCAAACCTTCAAAGTAATCTCCTTTGACAGATACACAACGTCGTAATCTTTTAATCCAATCCTTAAAAGCTTTCTGATAGTCTTTGTCAGGTATATCACTAAGGAGGTTAAATATGGCGGCCCCAGCTTTTGGCGAGATGTATATTTTCTGCCTGCAAGCGTTTTCTTGAGACGAGGGAAAAGGAAAAAGTCACAGGGTGCTAGATCCGGAGAACAGGGTGGGTGTTCTAGAACATATACTCCCTGTTTATTCAAAAACGACGTCACAATCCCAGCCTTGCGACTCGAGGCATTGTCATGTAACAAATGGATGCCTCCGATACCCGTCTTTGGTCGAAGTTTCTGGAAATACTTGAGGAGCTTTTGAAGAACATTTTTCTTATAAAACTTGGCATTCATTGACTTGTCTTTAGGTAGGGGAACCTGGATGGCGAGACCTTTAGTAGTGAAAAATATGGCATACTTAACCTTTTTCACAAATAACCTTTCGAATCCTTTTGGCAATGCAAGGCCGTCTGGCATTTTTTTGTGAGCCATACTCGGTTTCTAATTTTTCGATGCGGTTCGAAGAAATGTATCCAAGACTGATCACCTCTTACTACATTCATTATTGTTTTTTTGATCGTATCTTTGAAACCTTTTCAAAAACTTGCGCGCCAGCTTAACGCGCGTGCATTTTTGCTCATCAGTGAGCAAATGCGGGACCCACCTAGCACTTTTCTTCTTCAATTTCAAAATAGTTCACAGAATGCGCAACACAGATGCTTTTGAAATGCCAACCATGTCCGCAATCTGCCGAGAAGTATATCTTGCGTCAGAAAGTACTATTGGTTTGATTTTTTCAACAATCCTTGGACTACTTGCAGACTTAGGTCGACAAGTTTTAGGCGCATTTTTGACAGACTCCACGCCTGCAAAAAATTTCCTAACCCATCTGCAAGCTGTGGAAAAGGACATTTCATTACTACCATAAACAACACATATGTCAGCATAAATGTCCTTTGAACCTCTTCCGAGTGAAGCGCAAGTCTTAATGTAAGACATAATTTCGTTCGCATTTTTTACACTTTTACCAACCATTTTGCCTAACCGCCTACGAGTAGTGTTTGTGCAAATATAAATTGTGAGCGAGATATTGTGTTTACGTGTATAGTTTATACGTCGATTGAAAGTTATTACAATGGGGAACACGTGCAAGGCTTGAATTTTGTACTCGCGCTAAAATAGCGGTTATCAATAGCCAGTGGCATTACTTTTGATCCAATCCCCGTACTTAAAGTCTGTTGTTTTGATAGTGTTTTTTCTAGGATGATCCGTTGGAAGCAAAATGATAGCCGAGTTGGTTTGATTAAATCTGTTCATTAGAGGTGATAAAAGGTGAAATTGCCCTCACGCCCCTAGCACTGGCTTAAATATTGTTCTGTTATAGTAAAACTTATTGGACTGTTTGCAGTTGAAAATCTGAATCCAAAATTATGAAGAAATGTCTTAAAGAAATAAACTGCACACAGTTTGAGGCAGCAGTGTTACAAAAATCACATTCCTCACATCTTGATAAAGATGTAACTTTCAGTATTTTCACTTTAATGCAACCTTCTTTGGCATATTTGCTTTCTTGTCGGTTAGCTGTTGAATAATATATTGTTCTAAATGGAAAGCAAGTTACAAAAGATGATCGTAAGCTATAAAAATATCTGATTGCACTTTGATTCTGAAGCAATTTGTGTCATTTTATTATAAATGCTTTCAAATCTCTTCCTATAGTTTGGACTTTTGATATAGGTAGGCAATGCCTTCTTCGTAACCTTTGATATCTAATTCGATTTATATTCAAACTTTATTTATTTTGATCGATGCATAGTTTCTCTTAGTGTTTCTCTTAAAGTTCCAGTATATCTGGAAATATTCTACGACGTAATAAAATTTAGTTTCTGTCAGTACAATCTGAAATATTTTAAAAATAAATGTTCATTCTGACATGATTTCAAATGCTTCAAAATGATACAACCTTTTCTTCATTCCATTTTTATCAAGTATATTTCTTATATCTTGGTTTGCTATGACTAAAAGTTCACAAGTTTGACAACCTGGTTAAAGCTCTTACTTTATATACCAGCATATTTTCTTTTGTTTGTTAGTTTTGGTTTAGCTCCGCTTTGCAACAGACTTTCAATCATATTACAATGAGCAGTTAACCTAAACAACGTTATAGCATTCTTTATCAGTACTAATCCGTTTTCTAAAAGTAAATGCTAAGTTATCCATATTAAACAGAGGTAGAGGTCAAATGACTTCAGACACAATGTCTTTAATAAAATAGTAGGATTTCTGACACAAGACCCTATGATTCATATATATGTGTTCTCCCTATTTAGTTTACTTGCTTTTATATGTTTCCTTAGATCGTTATTATTTCTGATATTTAAAAACAATACTTTTATAAAACTTGTTTTTTAATTCACAGGAATAACTGCTAATATAAGGGCATCATCGCAGTATGTTGGTTCATGTTTATTTCAAGTTTTATGAAATTCTACCTACTAGTTACTGATAAATGGCTGCGGACGGACGGACGGACGGACGGACGGACAGTTACATTTCAATACCCTCCTCCCGATTTCATCGGCGGGGGATAAACAGCAAACCTTAAGAGCCAAAAACGTAGGTACTGAATTCCTTTGCAGAAAACACAGCAACAAATGAAACACTCTTGTGGGCTCGACGAAACAGGCCACAAAACAGATACCAAACCAGTTCAGTCCTCCTCGGATTTAAATGTGAGAAGCGAAAAGCAAATGTATCAATTTCTTTACTTTTATGATATTTCTATATCTTCCGAGTGTACGCAGGGTTTATCTGACATCAGCCATGGTTTAAGGTCAGCTATTTGTTGCCGATATTTTTTCCTGTAGATTCATTTTTCCACAGATTGTACATAACGCCCTTTGATATACTTCCTGAAAGCCAGGAAAATTATATTGACTTTTCCGTCTTAGAATACCTGCATATTCTTCATTATTTACAACTAGTCGTTGAAGGTATGCTCCTAAATCGTCAATAGACTGATAGTCATTAGAATCAATATATACGTTTTGAGGAATCGTCAATGCCTCTCTAAAATTTGTTTTTCCCACCCTAGACACTAATGATAAATCGTAGTTGAAATTTTCAAAGAACTTTTCAGTGGAGTATCCTCGACAGAGTGCATTTTCAAAAGCTAAACAGAATTTATAAGAATAATTTAAAATGTTGAAACAATCATCATGTACATACATTGTTCCACACTTCCATTCTTGTCCACATCTTCCTAGAATATCGACATTAATATACTTCTTCAATATTTTGATAACCAGTTCTCTTTTAGAGTCTGTTTTGCAACGAAATGTTATAATAACCGAATCCTTAGTTTTGCTTTTGGCAATTTTTTGGAAATCACGATTGTCCTCAGTTTTTCGTTTCCATATTTCTCCATTAGGTAGATATATTTCGGTATTATTCCTATTATATGACATTGTCCAATTAAACGCACTTTTCCAAAAATTGTTCTTATAATGTCCACAAAAATCGTTGTAATAAAAAGGGCTTTCATCCTCGGCAAATATCCAAACTTGCCCGTTTTAAAAGGATATTTCTCTGGTAAATGTGCCCCTTTGAAAATGACCTCATCACTTTTTTCTAAACAACTTTTTTCGTCCGTTATCACACAATTATTAAATTCACATGAATCGAAGCCCCTGCTCAGAGCTAATGGTCGTCGTTGAACGTAAAGGGGTACCTCAAACCAAGTAATCATAAATGTTTTACGTATCACCGTTGAGTGCTCGTTAGGAATGTTAGCCTCTTTGAAAAAGGCATTCAGCTTGTCCATCTTTTTCTTTGCTTTGCAAGTCTGCAAATAAATAAAGCAAATAGTGTTTTTTTTTTTAACCTTAGCATGCTTTCAGCTTACTTTGGAGATGTTTCCACATAAAATCAAAGTGCTGAAAGGACTGAAAACCAGTGCTTATTGAGTGATTGTTCAACCGATACACCTGAAAAATCAACATTTCATTGTGCACAGACTGGTCGTGATTTGAAAAATGTTGATAAAGGTCCACAATACAATGCTACATGCCAAATATCTAAGCTCTGTGAATTGTGGTTCAAGACAATATGATTTTTTCCCTATACAACTCTATGTTAAACTAAGTTTGCCCCAGGGTTGGGTCAATTTTAACCCTGACCCTAACCCTAGACCCTAGTCCCAGCCCTAATTCTAAAGCAAAGTAATTCCAAATGTTTCAAATGGGAGTATGAAATGCATAATTATTGTAGAATCTGTTGCTCGATATATATTTATTTGTTTAAAATAGAAGTTCTCAACTGCATTTAAAACACAGTCACTTTCTCGGCTAGTATATTTCAAAAATTGTCTGATGAAATTAGCTCTTTATATTAGGGCGTCTTATCACACAGCAGAGGCAAAATTTGCAATAACAACATTGCGAAAACTTTTGAATGATTAATTAATAACACTGTTGACTGAACAGACCTGTTTTCTAAAGTATCTGAAATTGCATTTTGATTTTAATAAAACTTGCAAAGCTTTTTAAAATAAAGCTGTGCAAAACAAGCATTTGTTTTCATTGTTACAAAGATGCTATGCATTATTTATGTATTGACCGATATACCACCTGACTCTAAAATCAGGAATTGCGTAGTTCTATTTAATATTAAGCAAACACTACGTTGCCCAAAGCACCTGATATTATTTATTTATTGCTTCATGCTAGACAAGAAATCTGTCATTGCTTTTCAATGACTTACCAGCAAGATAATTATTATTAGTATTCAAGGATCCTGATTGTACACGACCTCTGAGCTATTTATGTCAGTTGATCACTATGTTATTGAAAAACCACCGATTTAGTGGCATGACCTTTTTTAAAAAAAAAAAAAAAAAAAAAAAAAAAAAAAACTTTCTCGTTTAAGTTGTGTTCACTTATGAAACAGTCATATAGGATATTAGCAAGTTTGCAGTAGCACATGCTGAATCAGGTTTCGGGTAAATACTTGAACAGTTGCAAGCCATTTAGTGATATAAATACAAATGATATGTTATTGCTTAACGTATTAACAAGTCTTTAATGATGATTAATATAAGCCAGATGCCAGACATATCTATCTAACCTTTAGCATATGTAAAAGTATCATATGGCTAAGCTGGAATTAGAAATAGAAATGAATATATCACCAATCTTTGTTTCCTGAAAGGTACTCTCTACAAAATGGCTACATTATTGTTTTAAATTTTGCTCGTTTGCATTACACATATACAATGTACAAGTACTTCGAATTTTCTCAATATATCTATTAACATCGCTTACATGCGTATCTGTATTATAATATTTTTACTTCTTTGTGAGCGAAATCATACTGATTTAGAGGCTTTTATTGCGGTTGTTAAATATACCATCAGATGAGTACCATCGACAGTGTCGGTAGCATGGTTAACTTTAGTCTCTTAGATAGCCCATCCTATTCTGATGACTTAACCGTACAGCATGGTGAAAGTTGGTAAATGTAACCCTAGATTAACCTTGTGAACAGTTAACTTCTGAGAAACCCTGACAGTTGTAAGGCAATTAACTATCTTACAAAATGTCATGTGGTCATTAACAAAAATAAGGGTCATTTGAGAGAGGGAGGAATATATTTTAGAGAAGATTATGATTCTGAACGTTTTTATGATTCAGCATTTGAAAAATTTGAAAATGTAAAGCATGTATAAATGTTTAGAAGTAACCTAGAATCGGGATATCATTTTATGACATTTAGTTTTAGATTTAAATCCCACATCAAAACAAAATGCATTTTATACAAGGAATGGAAATAAAAAGTAAAGCGGAGTCAATGTTTGTATTCTATTGAAGAAACAAAAACAATGCATATGATCAACATTTGGGCATTAATATTTCTAAAGACGACGACAGTGACCCTTAATGTAGAAATTATTCAAACATGTTTTGTATCATGGATTTCTGAGAATAGAGTTATGGATTTTAGCATCATTTCTGTGTTATTTGCCGTAATCGAAAACAAAATGACAATAGAATTTCACAGAATTCATACTTCTGTTCATTATTAAACATATTATTGACGAAATATGCTATTAGGTCTCAAAATAAGTGACTCCAATTGAAAGGATTATTTAAATAGCAATTAAACCTGATTTCCGTCTACAGCTCGGCAGATTGGTGACTAAGAAATACTGAAAATGATTTTGACATTTTCCTTTACCGAGTGCATTTCGGTTTCCAAAGATTCCTAAAGTTGGTGAAAGTTCATACAGAAAGTAATTTTCTTACAAATATTATTACCAACTGCTGTTGAAATCTTTGATTTTTCAACATCTATTTACAATTTCAATGATCAGGATGTTAGACAGAATAATACCGACCGAAGTTATGTTGCTTTTTCTTGAATAAACGTTTTACATTAGGACAGTCGAAATCCTACGGCCCCAATCAATGTCTCAGGAAACAAAGCATTCAATGTATCCACAACAGGACAAATCTTAATCTTAATCTGGTTTCACAGTTTAACATCCGCTTCACTCTTCTTACTCGTCAAAATCCGTATGTAGATATTAAGTGACGATGGTACAGGTATGGCGTCTTCAATATATCATTAACTGAAAACAGTGTTTCCTAGGGTTATGACACATTGTCAAAAAGACAACTTGCACAAAAATGGACTGCATACCTTCGAACTGGTTTTGGATTTTTTCAAAACAGATATTTGGAGGTCAGGTTTCCCTCTTTTTTACGCCCCTGCCAAATTTCAACCATTTTTTTAGCATTTTAAAGCACATTGAGCATATTTCTCGATCATTTAATTTTATTTTGTTATAATATCAACATCAAATTATCAAAGCAATAAAACTTTTTTTGTATTATGCAGTTGATTTTGTTTTATAAGTTCATATTTTAAACGTTTTAGACTTTTTAAGTATAGCTTCATTCATTACACAAATCCTCAGCTAAAAATGTTTTACATTTAAAAAAAATCACATTTCCGTGGTCTGATGAGCCAATACAGGCTTAGCGGCTGAGCGCAGGCCATAAATTTGTAGACTGACTGAGGTTCTTAAGATAACACATTATGTCCTAGGATAATAACTGACAATAACGGCAGCAGATTATCACTAAATGATATCAATGGGAATTTGCCTCACAAAGTTGTAAGACACTGGATGCCAGTTCCTATGTTCGAAACCATGGCAATAAGTAGAGAAAGAACCTGCTGGAGTTACTACACTGTTAATGATGAGAAATATTGCAGAAAAAGAAAACATAGGGACGGGAGTCAGTTTACAGTGTCGGGTGACTTACTTCATGATACAAGCAATGAAATAGTTTCTTAAAATGTTTGTCTTTGCCCTCTGCACACATGTTTTTCGTCTAATATGAAACATATACTTATATTTCATTACAAACTATTGTTAGCTATCTAAGACTATATCCACAGCATAAATATTAGATTTCAATAACGGTGAATTATTTATTGAAATATTTTCTAGGTTATGTTCGAGGTGCTCAGTTTACCAAGAGATTCAATATTATATTGGAAGAATCTAGTAATCAAAGCAAACTTATAGCCTAGTGTAGTCAAACTCATTCCTTTACAAAAAAAACAAAACAACAAAAAGACGTGACTATGCTAGTTTAGTACACTTCCATAAATAATTTTTCAAGAACTGTAACTATGTATGTTGTTTTTAAATACATGATGTAAGAAATTAATTAAATTATATTCAAAGTGCGGGTGATTCAATTCCTGCAAATACAAATTTGATTCACTTTATGAATCCTAGGTGTGCGTCACCGCGCGCATCAAATTACACAGATTACTCTTAAGAAGTGATTTTGAAAATTTAAACCAAAAAAGGCGTTGATACCTGTAACTGTAAACGTTTTAGATGCTACATAAAATAGAGGTACGTATATTTGATTACTATCTCAGATTTGTTATTGATCTAACACAAAAATGTCTATATAGACTATTCTACAAATATAGTTTTTAATCTTTCTGAAAGTCTACATTCATAAAAGTCATTAAAAACAGAGATTAGACATTTCTACCGAGTAGTCATAACAACATATAACAAAGTCATTTTCAACAATAGAAACCAGGACTATTAGGCAGCACCAACTGGTAACATACAGGCTAACATGTATTTTATATAAAACAAATCATGACAAGGCTATTACAGAACACTGTTTGAAATGATATGTTCCACACATTAACGATTATATTATATTTTGACGACTCTCTTATAATATTATGCTAATATTTTCGAATAACACCTTGGAACTTCCATATCTTGACATAGACATATTTTGTGCAAAGCAGTGAAAGGCCAACTAGAACCTATTTGATAAAATGGGTACTGCCTTGTAGTTCGTATGCTTCAACTTACATGTCGGTTTACTTTTGACTTACTTACCTGATATTTCTAAACTAAAGTAAGATGGTGTTTCGTTCTTTGAAAGGTTAACAATATCAAAATCATCGATGTGAAGCTGAGCAAAACTGAAGAAGAAAAGAAGACCAGTTGTTTGAAAATAAATCTAACAGCAAAAGAATCAGCTTTCAAGCTTGGCACAAATGCATTTGTAACATACGATATATGATACATTGATTGTATGAAAACAAGATACTTCGATAAAGTCAACAGGATGTGCAATATATTATAATTGAGAAATCGATACTATTAAAACGTTTACTGAAAATGGTGTTAAACATATTTCAAAGTCAGTGAGGCATGTCTGTAGGCAACTTTGATAGTGCGAATATTTTATCAGTCATGGAGCAATTTGAATAAGATTGTTAATCTGTACTCTTAAGGTTGTAAATAATATTTAAACAACTTTTATGACACGTTGCACTTATTGTAGATTATATTATAGATCTTTAACAGAGGGATACATTGCAAATCCCAATACAAAAATATTTTTATTTATTTTAATAATATTTTGTAATTAAACACAGTTCACATAAAACAGTTTTATCATCAGAGTATCACTTTAATTCAATATGATTATAAGCTTTACAATTGCAAATGATATTACATCATTGTAGTTCAAATATCTGAAACGCGGGTTTTAAGCTGTATAATTTTTTTCCAATCTTTCTTGGCTGCGTCAATGGATCATCATATATCAAATATAGTGCAGTCATTTCTTACAGTTTATTTCAGATTTAAGATAAAGTATGCTTATAAAATTTATATTTATGCGGAAGTTATTCTTATCTTGCTGAACCAGAAAGACAATGACATCACATTTTTAAAACGAGAGGTGTGGAACCCTAACATGTAATACAGGCAAACTAAACGCAATAAAATGATAAATGATCACATGCTGAAGGTTTAAAGAAATCTATTTATCGACTAAGTTCTGAATAACCACCTTTAAAGTTGAAGCTCTTTGTGTTGTTCGCTGCTTGAACCAACGTATATAACAAAAAAAACTTTAAAGAGTAGAACAAGCATTTTTTAATGAATATGATAAGTTGCCAAGTTTCAAGGTGATTTCTAATATTTATCCAGAATGTCCAGCAACCTTAAAGATTCACATAGACTTAATACATGATCATAATATGGACTTGTATTCGAAGTATCTTATTTGTCCAGAATGTCCAGCAACCTTAAAAGGAATTCCTATAGTTTTTATGCCCATCCTTCTGCGCAGCAGACACTACCTATGGAAAATTGAAGTGCAGTCAACATTTGTCCAAACATGTGACAGACAATTTTAAATATGAGGAATCTTGAATAAAATAACATTTTTAACAAGTTTTATCAGTAATCAATTGCAAATGTTGATACTGGTTTATGTTGTATTGACACGTATCATGTCGGACATGTATCATGGACTTGCCATTTTTGTGTTTTGACAGCGCATTTTAGTACTAAGACAGTATTGTTCATATTTTAGTCAATTAACTTTGTATTGATAAGACAATCTATCCTTTCAGATTATTTAGTATTCAATTATAGAAATAATTTAGAATTGTTTAAACCTTTTTAAACTTATAGCAGATATACACGTAATCAAGTTAGTCAGGTTTGTCGAACTGGTGTTGCATTCAAGCGGTCTTAACATATAATTTAGCCTGGTGAGCCATACATTTTTGGCCATTTTTAAAAAACAGAAAAATATCCATGAAACAGTTTTTATCAAAATTAAAATAACAAATCTTCCTGTAGGTATTTTTCATTGAAAAATGTTCACAAATGTGAAGATGAAACAAGATTTTTTTTTTCATTTGTACCAATCATTGTAATGATATAGTATTACAAATATGACGACGATATCAAATAAGCATATAATAAAATCTGTAAAAAGAATAAACCTTATTGTGCTCTCTTGATGCATATTTTGGTTGGTATTTATAAAAAAAGCAGAATATCATGAAAATGTTTCAGCAACAGTGGGTGTATTAAAACAATTTTCACAAAAAACAAGCCTGGTGACCCATTGTTTTTATTTGTTCATTGTTTTCAGCACCAATTGTCCTCTCATATATGTGAATTTAAAACAAAAATCTATGAAAGGAAAAAAAACTATAGGAATTCTCTTTAAAGATTCACATAGGTTTAATACATGTTCATAATATGGACCTGTATTCGCAGTATCACATTTGTCCAAATAGTTAATATTTAGAATAAAAAATATCAGGTAATGAAATTCTATTAAGTAAACTTCAAAATGAAAAAGTTCTTTAATTGCCTAAAAACTAAACATGCATATTTACTCGGCTGAATTATACATTTTTCTATGACAGTTTTAGCGATCTGTTATTCATTTTATGTAAGGATGTAATGTAATATATGTACTAAAAATATTTAACAGTTTTAATCAAACTGTTTACATGATGGTTATATAAATGTCTTACAGTTTTAGACTAATTACTATTATTATTATTATTATTATTATTATTATTATTATTATCATCATTATTATATAAGATTTGTATACCGCTTTTTTTCATGATTAACACGTCTAAACGCTCTTTACATATAGTAAACGCAGCCACATAGGGCGCGAAATTCATCATCTACAAGTACTGACCCATAGCGATCTGACCAGAGGGACACACTGAGATAAAGGAAGCAGAACGAATAGAGATGTATCCCTTGTCCGGCTAACTACGCCTAGCTCCTTGCGAATAGATAATCTGGTTCTTTAGCGTGCCCGTTGTACAGCTCCGATACACACAAAGCCAACTTCCCAGGGTAGAACCAGAATAGGCGTCTTAATTCCATCAACAAGAAAGTAAGTAGTTATACAATCGCTTAATGCAATAAGTGCACGCAGACTATTTTTATTCGCTTCATTTTTCAAAGAATCTAGCAAAGAATATAATGAATGTTTTTATCAGTATTTTTGGTGGGCCGAATGCAGAAAGCAAAGTCCTCAATATGGCTGTTCGTAGACTTACAAAGTCTGTTGAGATCAAAAAATCTGCAATAATATTAATGTCTTCATACTGACACTGATATTTTCCCAGAAAAAGAAAAATCTTTTCTCTTTAGGCTCATCTCAACAGACTTATAAAATGTGATTCTGAGATTATGTAACATCATGAAAAGCCATTAGTATCACCTGTCAATAGCAACCCTAAACAGTAAGGCAACAAGATTCATTGAATTAACTTTTTCAAATGACCTGTACCAGATGTTTTATTAGTCCCCTACTGGTTGAGAACCAGTTTCGGGGACTATAGGAATGCGCTTTTCCGTCATTCCGTTATTCCGTCCGTCCGCAATTTCGTGTCCGGCCCATAACTCTTTTATCCATCAAGGGATTTTAATTTTACTTGGCACAAATGTTCCCCATGATGAGACGACGTGTCTTGCGCAAAACCCGGACCCCTAGCTTAAAGGTCAAGGTCACAACTTGAGGTCAAAGGTCAACAGGGCTTTTTTCATGTCCGGTCCATAACTCTCCCATACTTGAAAGGATTTAGCACAAGTGTACCTCATAATAAGATGATGTGTCATGCATAACTTTCAGATCCCTAGCCTAAAGGTCAAGGTCACACTTAGCAGTCAAATGTTAATATGGCATGAACAGGGTCTGTTTCCTTTCCGGTCCATAACTATGTCATTCATTATGGGATTTCAATATTACTTGACACAGATGTCCCCCATGATAAGCAACATGTCATGCGCAAATCTCGGAGCCCTTGCTGAAAGGTCAAGGTCAACATTGGGGGTCAAATGTCTTTATGGCTTTTTTCCTGTCCGGTCCATAACTCTGCCATCCATGAAGGGATTTTGCTATTACTTGGCACACAAATGTTCCCCATGATGAGGCAAGATATCATGCGCAAAACCCGGAACCCTAGCTCAAGGGTAAAGGTCACAATTGGAGGCCAAAGATCAATATGTTTTTTTTTCCTGTCCGGTCCAGAACTCTGTAATCCATCAAAGGATTACAATATTACTTGGCATAAATGTTCCCCTTGATGAGTCGACATGTCATGCGCAACACTTAAAGGTCAAGGTCGCAATTTGAGGTCAAAGGTCAACAGGGCTTTTTTCATGTCCGGTCCATAACTCTCCCATCCATGAAGGGATTTAGCACAATTGTACCTCATAATAAGATGATGTGTCATGCATAACTTTCAGATCCCTAGCTTAAAGGTCAAGGTCACACTAAGCAGTCAAATGTTAATATGGCATGAACAGGGTCTGTTTCCTTTCCGGTCCATAACTATGCCATTCATTATGGGATTTCAATATTACTTGTAACAGATGTTTCCCATGATAAACAACATGTCATGCGCAAATCTCGGAGCCCTTGCTGAAAGGTCAAGGTCACCATTGGGGGTCAAATATCAATATGGCTTTTTTTCCTGTCCGGTCCATAACTCTGCCATCCATGAAGGGATTTTGCTATTACTTGGCACACAAATGTTCCCCATGATGAGGCAATATATCATGCGCAAAACCCGGAACTCTAGCTCAAGGGTCAAGGTCACAATAAGAGGCCAAATATCAATATGTTTTTTTTCCTGTCCGGTCCAGAACTCTGTCATCCATCAAGGGATTACAATATTACTTGGCATAAATGTTCCCCTTGATGAATCGACGTGTCATGAGCAACACTTAAAGGTCAAGGTCACACTTCGAGATCAAAGGTCAATAGGATTTTTTCCTGTCCGGTCTATAATTTTGTCATGCAAAACAGGATTTAAATATCAGTTGGCACAAACATTTCCCTGGATGAGACAACATGTTGTGCGCAAAGCCCCGGCTTTACCTTTAAGGTCAAGGTCATACTAAGAGGTCAAATGACAAATTCAAGAATGACTTTATCTGGGGCATTTCTTCTTTATGCATAGAGGGATTTTAATATAACTTGGAACAAATGTTCACCACCATTAGATAAATTGTTGCGCGCCAGAAACAGGTCCCTAGGTCTAAGGTCAAGGTCATACTTAGAGGTTAAAAGTCAAATTCAAGAATTACTTTGTCCGGAGCATTTCTTCTTCATGCATGGAGGGATTTTGATGTAATTTGGCACAAATGTTCACCACTATGAGGCACACTTAGTTTAGAATTATGTCCCTTTGTTGTTACTTCAAATAGATTATATTGTATTTTTTTTATTACTGGCCGTAGGGAAAAATCGAGACCACTTTTCTGTGGTACAACATTCATGGTAAATCCAAATTTTAGGTGTATTTTGATCTATCTCTACATGGTAACGAGATTCTTGTAGACTTATATTTTATAGAAGTATTTATTTATTTATTTATTGATTGATTTTTAGGGTTAACTTCACTTTGTTGTTACTATAAATAACATTTATGATAACTTTTTGTATAATCGTCCAAAAATATTTCCCAAATGAAATCAACTGTACGTTTTCATATATGCAAATTTTTATCCAAGTGCTTTGTTATATTATATTGTATATAAAGCACAATATTGTTTATACATCATTGACAGATATCAGTTCATTATGTTATACTGCAGTAGAGAAAATTAGGTGCCTTTCAGTAGGGGACTTTGTATTGCTTGGCAATACTTCATTCACTTGCTTTTGTTATAGAATTGAAATAAAGTCAAACCTTTTTCCTGCAGACGTAATTGGTTAGGCGCTTATAGTTTCTGAATTGCTGCTGTTGAACATTTTTTAACATTCAAATCTTTCTGCCTGTTACAGTTAATGAAAAAATAATCAAAAGATCATAATAAATCATTAAGGATTGTAGTTTAAACTGCGCTTCATAGTACTTACCTTTGTTTGGAATATTGTCTTGTCCAAGTAAGACGGATTGACATGTGCAAACTATAGGGCCCTATCATAAATGACAAGGTCGCATTAAGGGGTCAAAATTAATGTCATCTGTGATATCAGTCCAAAACTTTGATATGCATTGAACAATCTTTTTTTTATTTATTTTTTTTTTGATTGCCAGATCTCATCTTTTTTTTTTATTCACACCCTTTGAAGAAATATTTACACCTTGATGCTATCATAAATAGTCTATTTGGTATGTTTCTTACTACAGTATTGGCGGTTGGGAAAAACCGAGGTATAGTGTGGCATACCTGTTCCTGGAAATGATTTTTCTGCACTTAGATGGTTTTTAAAATTACATTCTTTTATTGCTCCTATAAATAGTGTTTTTTTTTTCTATTTTTCCATACAAAATACATAACAAAAGATAAAAGGTAAGGGTAGAATTCTCGGAAGCACAGAGCACCAAAAACACAGCCCCAGAGCCACGCATTTACATAGTAGGCCCACAACAAAAAGAAGCTGTAATTGAAAAATATTTCAGAGGGGTTGCTTCAAACATCCAACAAGTACATATTAACATAAGCTTGATATTCATAAAGGGAAGGCAATTGGTAAGGGGCGAAATGGGGTCGCGGGTGGGGGAGGAATCCGAAGGGGAAAGTTGAACAAGGACGAATATACAAGGGAATGCCGTGTTCTTTAAAAACAGTTGCACTACAACGTAAATCACAATAGCGCAGACACTCATGTACCAAAGATAAACACACAACGACGATCAACTGAATAACAAAAAAAAACGAACAAGCAACACATAAGAAAAAAATAGGGCACCGTTATAGACTCACAAGCTTACAAACGCACCCACATACGTAGGAAAAGGCAATCAAGTACCGCGTCTTGGGATTCGGCTGCCAAAACAAAGAGGAGCCACGAAAACTTACTAAAAGAAAAGGGGGAGGGGATGCAAAAAGTAGCGTAAAAGCAAAGGAAAAGAGAGGGCAAAAGGGGGAGTAGGTCGGAGGAAAATCGCTTACAATAAACAAGAAAACATACGCAACGCACAATACAAGACAGACAAAACAACCTGTTGAAAATAGGGACACCGCCTTGGAACGGTCAGTAACAAAAATAAAGGAAACTGGGGGTTTAAACGCGTTTAGGGCATGCCAACCTCGCACTTACCCTATTTTCAACAAGTTAAACAACACAATGTATATAAAATCCCCGCTGAGAAAGGCTCTAACATTAGTGCAAAAGTAACAGATAAATAAAGCAAAACATAAAATTAAGGTGAATTTAAGGTACAATTACACCAATGTACTCAACAACTTGTCTGAAGTCAGAGCAACGGGAGCCTAACTTTTAAGGGCATGACTAAGAAAACTGTAAGACAAAAATAAACTACCTCCATCCGTTGTATGTAGGATTTAGGAGAAAAGCATCATGGAGTCCTACACTTTATTAGTCATCGCACCATCAAATAGGAAAGCGCAGCAATTAACTGTAGAGGGGTCAATCACTAAACATGCACTGTGCTTCACGATTTTCGCATCGTATCCTCTTTTCATAAACATTTTAACCAATTTTACAAAAATTTGATTAAAATAAGGGGTATGTTTAATTTTCCGAATTTTATAAACTACATCTCTATAGTATTCTGGGTGTGTAAGTCCAAGTTTTAAAAGTGTTTTAAGGGGCGTATTGCATTTTTCTAATAGTTAAGACGATCTGTAGTAAAATTTACTAAAAGCTTTCCGTAGCTTATGATAACGGTAACCCTGCTGTAATAATTTCTTGGTGATTTGAAGATTTCTGTCATTAAAATCATCTATCTTTGAGCAAGCTCTTGCAAAACGAATAAGCTGTGAAATATAGACACCGTATGATGTTGAGGGACATCTCCATCAAGATGGGGAAAGTTGACAATTTCAAAATTAAAATCGTCCCTTTTATCATGTATTTTCGTTTCTAGATTATTATTCACAATTCTTAAATTTAGATTCAGAAATGACGAAGTCATTAGCCTTGTTAAGCTGTAACTCTTTAGGGAAAATACATTTTACCATTTCTGAAAAAAATATTGGTTGTCCATATTTAAAATATCATCAAGATACATTGAGGTTCCATTAAAAGCTTCAATAATTTCAAATTGTGTCGCAGTGGATAAACTAAGCATGAAATCTCGTTCATAACAGTATAAGACATCACAAATCAGCAATGAGGGGGCGCAGTTGGTTCTCATCGGGATACCAATTACTTGTCTGTACGTTTTATTGCCAAATTTGATAAATATATTATCTAGTAGAAACTTTAGAGCTTCACAAACCTGATCAAAACTCCATAGGTTTTATCCCTTAAATGCACTGTTAGAAAAGACTGCTCTCTCAATTAAAGCTACTAGTTTATCTTTAATACAATTATGTGGTAAATTAGTATAAAGAGTAAAAAAAAAATCATATGTACTTATCATTGAACATTTGAACCATCATTGAACATTTGAACCACTTTTATATTGTATAACATGAATGATACGTAACATTGTAGGTGTATTTTGACTAGAAACACGTGAATTTTAACGTGACCGTTTAAGCAACACAAAAGTGTCTACATGTTATCGTTTCGATCAATAACTCATATTAGACATTCGCAAATTAAGACGAGGTGGAGTGTGAACACCTAGGAATGCGTGAACGGTGATATGCTTGACTAATTATGCCACCACTATGTGATGGGGATTTAGAATTGGCTTTGTTATTCCGTTCGTCCGTCCGTCAGAGAAAATTTATAATACACATATCAATAGAAGTATTGAACGACTGTCATGAAATTGTGTGTGGATGTTATTCAACATTTAGAGTTGCACACCCAAGACTTTATCACATCCAAGCTCAAATTGAACTATTGTTTTAGCGCTGTGTTTGTTGTCAATCTTCGTTGGTCGTTCCCAATTTCTCTGTTAGCACTCTAGTGGTTGCAATTCTAGTCTAACCGCAATGAAACTTAGTCAGAATGTTGTGTTGAAAATTTCGACAGAGTTTGTAGCTAGGTTATTATGTGACGAGGTCAAGTCATAGAAAACTTTGTTAACATAATATATATTCCATTTTTACTGGATCTATATACGACCTGGTCAGAATATGTCTTAATAAAATATTCGTTGCGTTTGAAAATAGATTATCTAGGTCATTAGATGAAGTTAGTTGAAGTTAAAGAAAACTCGTTAACACATTAGATATCATGATTTATTTTCGACCTTAGAATATTTTACACAATAAAGTTTAGATGCAGTTTGTAATTTGATTTTTATTGGATTAAAAGTGGGGTCTCTAGGCTGTATCATAGAAAATAAAACATGTTTAATACTGTAGAGGCAATATATTCAAAATAGCTTTCTCTAATGGACCTTATGAAACCGGGTCATAATGTAGGCTAACTTTAAAACGGAGTGATAATCTAGATTATTACGCAAAACAACAAAAAAAAAAGATACATTGTACCCATAATACAGACCAAACTGTTGACCTGATTTATATGAAACACAGTCATGATATTTGCCACAAGTAGGTCTAGTTTGAAACCTGCTCATCTAACGTTAAAAGGTCAGTAAAATGAATCATAGATAAAACATTCTTACATCCCGATGTCATATTTTATACATGAATAATAGTAAGAACATGTCTCTTCATACATGTAGAAATAGTGTTATCTGGGATTTAATATATCATAGAAATATATGGTGTCCGACGTTTTGTTAAGACAATAATTCTGACCAACGATTGGGCGATAATTGTTATCTCTAGTATGTTAAAAGAGAAAACTGTTTACGTCTGACGACGACCATGGACAATACACTGGGCGATCACACTAGCACATCCTGACTACCTTGTCTCGGATGTACACCAACTTTTAGTATGTGTATAAAACAAAAGTTCTTTGTTGACACAAAGCCAAATTTTTATCCCAAACAAGTTGTTTTGTGAATTAGGGGGTGGGGGTTATTTTGAATGATAGTTTATTTGCAGATACACACAAGTTATGCACAAAACTAATATTTTTAAGAATCAAGAGAAAACTGCTCGGTAGTGATCTATAAGTTTCATGAAGATCCATCGATGGATGACATTGTTTAGTAGAAATCAATGAATTTTAAAACAATTAAAGGAAAATAACTCTGAAGAGATTCTGATGAAAGATACGCATTCATCACCGGCGAACAGTGATCTATAAACATTGTGTGTAAAATTTCATGAAGAAGTATCAGTAAGTTATTTTGCTGTGTTAGAATTTACGGATCGTTAAATAAATAAAGGGCAATAACTCTGGTAAGTGATGAAATCCTGACAATATTGCAAATAAATATCATGTGCTTATTAATTATTATGTTAAAATTGGTTATTCTAGCATAACTTCTTATTGAACTATTAGAATTCTTTTACCAAATCAAAGGAAAAAAAACTCTGCTTGTATCGGTAAAAAGGTATAATACTATGTGTGAGCAAAGGTTATATGCTAGTCAATAACTATGCGAGGCTTGGTGATTCTAGCCGAAATAGTTTTTGAATAATAAGCATTTCAGGACTATTTCCAAACACATCAAGGGGAAAATATTTGCTTTTACTGGGTCAAGGCTGATAATATGCATGAGCAAAAGTCATGTGTTTATTTATAATTATGTCAGGTCTGTTTATTCTAGAGAGACAGCGCGCTCCACTTTTCTCCATACTTGACTCTGAATTAGAGCTGTGCTAGTAAAAACTTTATGAAACTTTAACCAAAAAGTCTAAGTTTAACAGGGACATAACTCTGTCAAATTTCAAACCACAGTTATGGAGATTGTTTCTCTTGGTGTAGACTTTGATAGTAAATGACTGTTTTAAGTTTCAAGTCAATAGCTTTGATGATAACAGAGATATTTGACTTTAACAAAAACTTTAACCAAAAATTCTAAGTTAAAAAAAGCTCGTCGAACACGAAATGTCCCCTTGATGCATCCAGTTCTTGCACAAGGAACAGAAACTATTTGCTCACTGTAAAAAAAAATTCCAATGTTCATGTTCAATGTGACATTGACCTTTGACCTATTGACCTCAAAATCGACAATGGTCATCTGCTAGTCATGATCAACCGCCCTATTAAGTTCACTGATCCTAGGCCCAAGTGTTCTTTAGGTATCGTCCGGAAAGTGTTTAACTGTTCCGAGTCAATGTGACATTGACCTTTAGCCTACTAATCTCACAAACTATAGAGGTCATCTTCAGGTCATTACCAACCTCCCTATCAAGTTTCACGATCCTAGGCCCAATCGTTCTCAAGTTATTGTCTGGAAACGGTTTGAATTGTTCCGGGTCACTTTAACCTTGACCTTTGACCTACTAACCTCAAAATCTACAGGGGCCATAAGCCTGTCACGATGAACCACTCTATAATCTTTCATGACAATTGGCCCAAGCGTTCTCAGGTTATCGTCCAGAAACCGTTTAACTGTTCCTGGCCAATGTGACCTTGAACGTTGACCTAATGACCTCAAAATCAACAAAGTTTTATCTGTTGGATATGATACATTTCCCTACCAATTTTCCTGATTCTAGGCCCAAGCGTTCTCGATTTATCGCCTAGATTTACTGTTGCTGGTCACTGTGACCTTGACCTTTGGCCTACTTACCTCAAAATCAATGAAGGTCATCTGCTGGTTATAGCCAACCTCTCTAATAATTTTCACAATCCTAAGCCCAAGCAATATTTGGTTATTATCCGGAAACCGTTTAAATATTCCGGGTCACTGTCAATTTGATCTTTGACACTCTGACCTCAAAAACAATAGCGGTCTGTTGCTGGTCATTACCAACCTCCATATCAACTTTCATGATCCTAGACCCAAGCGTTCTTGAGTCATCATTCGGAAACCGTTTAAGTGTTCAGGGTCACTGTGACCTCCTTCGAAGGGGCGCATAAAAAGGGGAAATATCTCTGTCAAATGCAAATTAGAGTTCTTGAGATTGTTTCTCCTGATGTAGACTTCCAAGTCAATAGTTAGATTAATTCTTCATGTGAGGAAGCCATCCAGTTGGCTTACGGAAGGTCAGTAGTTCTACATAGGTGCCAGCTCGTGATGAAATAATGCACGGAGGGGCACCTTGGATCTTCCTCCACCATCAAAGCTGGAAAGTTGCCATATGACATATAATTGTGTCGATGCGACGTTAAACCAACAAAAAAAAAAACAACATTTCACAACATATATATGTGAGCAATTAGTAGTAACTAACACAAGTCCCTACTTAAAAAAACAACAAAAAGACAAGAGGGCCCTATATCGCTCGAGTGTAATTGCTTGCTTGAACAAATTTCTTTGCTTTAGCTTAAAAAAAAAAAAAAAAAAAAAAACAAACAAAAAATAGGTGAGACAGTCATGGTAAAGATTCTTCAAGATAAGTACTGAAATCTGTTAAAAAATATACAAATCACTTTGCTGTAGCTTCCAAAACAAGAAAGTATGTCATTAGGTCAGGGCTAAGAACATTGAAGATGAGCATTGAAATCTTCATCGAAAGTTACTGATGTGGTCCAAATTCCTATGTTGTAATGATCTGTGTGCAAAACTGCACATGTCATCCAAATTTCAAGGCTGTATCTTAAAAAAGACACAAGAAAGTAGTTAAGTAGGTCAAAGTCACAGTCAAGTGACCCCTAATTACTTTGGGTTATCAAGTAATTATGTTTCCCACTACACAGTGGTGTGGGAGACAAATTGATTTAATTTCAGTCTGTGTGTCTGTCACAAAGCTTGTCTAAGTCGAACATTTCAGCTCGGCCAAGTTCGATAACTAGCCAAATCGGCTCAGGCACTTTGAAGTTATGGCCCTTTAATTACTGAAAAAGGCTCAGGTCTTGGGACCTAAAAATATCCATTTACTACTAATCATTAGTAGTATAGGAGTCTTTTTAGTGCCATTCATGTGCGCTCTAAGTGCAATCTTCACCAGACTTGAACAAAATGTGTTTGTTCATAAGTCTTTGGTCAAGTTAGTTAACTAGCCAAATCGGCCTAGGGTTTTCGGAATTATGGTCCTTGAATTACCGGAAAATACTAAGGTCTTGAGACCTAAAAAGACCCATATACTATTAATCATTAGTAGTGTATGAGACTTTTTAGTGCCCTTCATGTGCGCTCTAAGTGCAATCTTAAACACCAAACACTGCGAAAAAAGGGTCAATATACGGGAGTGTACGGTCCCGTATATTTCGAAAATACGGGCGTATACGGGATGTATATTACAAATATACGGACCTAATATACGATCCCGTATTCGGAACATCTAGTATACGGGAAGTCCGTATATTTGTCATGCATATACGGGATCCCGTATACGCCGAATATACATAAATGTATATTTCCCGTATATACGCAATATACGAACTTTCCTAAAAAATCCCTAGAAATGGTGTTTATTCGTGTCCTGCTTTAACATAAGTTTCATTTTCATGTTTTCGAAGGGTCTTGAGACTTTTTTTCCCGTATACTTTCCGTATTTTAGAATATACGGAACACGTATACGAGCCTGTATATTCCGAATATACGTAGTATACGGATCCCGTATTTTTGTCATATACGGACTGTGATTGCATCTAATATACGGGGCATATACGGACTTGTATTTTCTAATATACGGGCTTCGGATTTTTTTCCGTATACGCATGATATACTAAGTATACGGATCCCGTACTTTTGCCATATACGGGGCATATACGAAACTGTACTTTTTGATATACGTGCTACGGACTAGTCCCGTATATGCATGGTATACGCAATATACGGATCCCGTACTTGTGTCATATACGGGGAAAATACGAAACTGTATTTTTTATTATACGGGCTACGGACTAGTCTCGTATATGCATGGTATACGCAATATACGGATCCCGTACTTGTGTCATATACGGAATGTATTTGCATCTGATATACGGGGATATACGAACCTGTAGTTTTTGATATACGGGCCAGGTTTTTCCCCGTTTATGCAAGATATGCAGAGTATACAGATTCCATATTTGTGTCACATTTAGACTGAATTTGGTTTTCGTATTCGGGGAATTCACGGACCAGTATTTCTAAAAGATACATTTACCAGACTTTTCCCGTTTATGCATGTATAGTAAACAAATCCCGTATTTTTCTTTTATGTAAACTGATTTTGTATATGGGCACACACTGAAAGATGACAAAATGAATGTCGGTGATACCTACAGCAGAATACGGTATGCTAGAAAAAAGCAAGACAAAGACAGGGTATGAGAAAAAAATCATATTGTTATTAATTGGAGACATGTCAGATTAAACTAACATTTTATTCAACTTAAATACTTTTTAAATCAGTTTTTCAAACGGTTATGAATCATTTTCATTTCCTGTCCAAATGAAATAAGCAGAATTAAAATGTGAGTAATCAATAACATCAAGCATTTCTTTATATATATTATATGTTCATTTCTGATTGAAAAACTAGCAATTCGCACATTTAATTCTACGCGGTTGACTCAACAAATCAATTGAGTATCACTTCTTTTACTATTGTCTGTACATGTTTTCGTTATTCCCATGAATGCTGATTACCGCTATAGGCTTTTTCGATTTGCCGTCTTCTAAAAAGAGCAGTACACCCCTCCTAATGTCCGAAGATGTACTTTAAAAAGACGCATGTTGGTTCTGTACTGGAACACGATATGTAAGCAGGTTACAAATGATGAACCACATGGAAATATTCAGTTTCCTGATCTCAATAAGTGTAAGCTTTTATCTGTTGTTACGAATGTCACTGAGAACGAATGGCTCATCCGGGCTGTCTGTCTGCATCTGTTGATCAAACTAGTAGAAACTTCACACATAAGTATATTCTCTATCGTGAAAATAAATAGTCGTCCGGTTTTCTGATTCCAGTAAACAACTCTTGTGTCAACCTGGAATAAAAAAAATGCACGCATTAAAAGTTATAAAAACTCGACTCTTGCAATTCATGGATACTGATAATTATATCTATTAAATGATGTGAAAATTATGACGAATAAAATGACATGTGGTCGCGCCGGGAAACGAACCCTGACCGCAGCGGCAATAAAGAAGTTTTCCACTGTCGTTACCAATTATAACGCAAGGGAGGGTTTAGTGTTTAATGCGCGTTAAATATACAATTTTTACCGTAAAATTTAGTTAAAACATCTAATTCTCATGTGTTTCTGCAACAGTATAGTCTGTCAGTATACGTAGCATAATTATACACCATTAATATCCATATATCTAAAAAAATATAATGCCGTGCCATGAGAAAACCAACATAGTGGGTTTGCGACCAGCATGGATCGAGACCAGCCTGCGCATCCGTGCAGTCTGGTCAGGAGCCATGCTGTTCGCTTTCAAAGCCTACTGGAATTAGAAAAACTGTTGGCGAACAGCATGGATCCTGAGCAGACTGCGCGGATGCGCAGGTTGGTCTCGATCCATGCTGGTCGGAAACTAAGACTATGTTGGTTTTCTCATGGCACGGCTCAATTATATATTTTATTTCTGTTCTTGTCGGACGATCTGGAGGCCAGTGCCTTTTTTTAGTATTAGTATTTTTTAGTAAACATTGCGTTATTTCTTAAATTTATTTTAACCCCAAGATTGCATACAGTTACACTAAAAATAAGATAATTTAATTGTGTCAAATGTTTAATCACCCTTTAAATTTCATTGTGTATTACAATATTGCCTGGGGACAAGAAATATCCGGTCAGTGTTGTTTCAAGCTGGGTCATAAAAATATGATAACCCACTTACTACAAGTGATAGGTACTTTAAATTTTGTGGTTTTATGGTTAACCTGTTAAGTATATCATTTTGCGCCCTGCTGAAAAAAAAAAGACGTTTGTGGTCATATTTGAAGATTTACAGCTGTAAAATGGCGTAAAAGAGAGAACTGAAAAAATACCAGTCAATCGGAAACATCGTCAACTTTAGCTTGTGAAAATGTCATAATGGTCCGTTGAAAATCGATTTAAAATAACAGACTTAGCTGAGCAATTACTTATTGTTTGTACATGTATGGTCCTGAAAGTAAATGTTTGTTTTAGATGTATATATGTAACGATTTTAAATATGTTAGATACCATATTCATATTACTAAATATTACTTTTATTTTGACATAAATAAAGTATTATATACATATTCGACTTGTTCCGCATTTCACTTTAATATTAATTTAAACTTCAATTCAAGTACATCGTTAGTAAACGTTTGCCTGTAAATGCATCAGATAAAAAAATATAATGACCAAAGCTATTAGTTATCGATTCATCCCACCCCCCCCCCCCCGTTACAACAACAACACTTTGTTCGGAAATCGACAAAATGGATTATTTGTTCTCCCCCCTTATCGGTTTTAAAGATGTTACTAAAAATTGGTAATGCAAAGATCTATAGTATGTATGTATTTTAGGTCACTATAAAATTCTTAATAACTTTCAGATTAATAATCAAATTCTACATAATATAAATTTTTATTATTACCAACCTTTTTTTTATAATACTTTGAAAAAACAAAAATACGCATGACAACCGCTTACATAGACTTACAAAGTCTGTAGAGATAAAATAATCTGTAATAGTATTAATTTCTTCATACTGACACTGATATTTTCGCAGAGAAATACATTTTCTCTCTAGACAGAGGCAAGAGATGTTGTAATTTTTTGCAAAAGTGCCATCTAGAAAAAAGCGTTATTTTGTCAGATTACCGGTACCCATTTTCTAAAAATAAAAGATTGTAATTATTAACTTTATTAATGCTTTTCCGAGATTTATTAATGCTTTTTCGAATGAATGAACGTGCGTGCCGCCTTATTCATTCTTAAAGCTAGCCTCGGCTACCTAGCTTCTACGGAATAAAACTTCTATCTGGAGTTGTTTTTGTCCTTTCAACTTTAATCCCGTTTAACCCCAATGGTATTCATCAAATGATTTTTGCACGATATTTTTTTATTTCAAACACTTGCAACATCAACATTTGGTGACTGACATCCTTGTAGACTATCGGATGAAAGAATGAATGAAATAATAGTTAAATGATTAGTTGTGAAGAAATGATCAATCGAATGAATGAATGAATGAATGAACTACTTAACGGCTATTCTGAATTTCTTTTTTATATTAAGATTACAAAATTAAACTGACCTTTTTGACGCTTCTGAATTTGTTAAAGCAATAAAAAGCAACCCGTGTTTCCGATTAATTGAAATATAATTCATGGTCTGGTTTGTCACAAAAAAAAATCAGTTTATAAAAAATTAAAACATATAAATCAAATAAGTACTTACTCGTGACTTCCTTTCCCTCTGAAATATGCAATACAGATTATCGCGTGCGGTCACTTGAGCCAGATGTTATCGCTTCGGGATATATGAACGCGCGAAGCGTGACGAAGCGTGTTCTCAACTGATTGGATACCTAATATCTGTATGCATTAAAGATCCCAATTAATTTGCGCTAATTTGTGTTAATTGGCATTCATCGAGTTTCTGATATTGTCAATTTGCAGGTAGAAAAATGTTAGAAATTGTCAGACTGGGTTACCAGGCTTAGGGTACATGGGCTATCTATCTGATTTAGTTAATATGCATACAATTATTATCAATTAATGTTGCAGTAAAACTGTTCGGCAGAAATTATATGTACAGTTTATTTTCGTGAAGATGGTGAATCAGTGTAAATGCTTATATCATTTGATTTAATGAAAGACACTCATTAAATCTTTTGCCAATATTTTCGAGCGTTTTCGTTAATTTTAAGCAATATTTGTATTTTATACAGTCAATCAGTGTCACGCCATCCACGTTACCACGGTTATCATTGCTTTAAAGTAAAGTAATGTGATGTTATCGCTACCTGTTTTATCTTTATAAATTTTATTTTTTCTCTTAAAGTATTTATTTCTTAGTACGCTTGTGACTGGTAATGTGTCTTTCTTTTTGTCTAGAATATCTTAAATAATTGTCTTTTTTACAACGGGTGAATATGATTACTTTTAATAAATGGACCGTAAATATCACGGTGCGTTTGACAAATAAGTGGAAAGTTTGCAAATAAATTTAGGGGAAAAGGTATGGCCAAAACTCGAACCCACTACCCTGATATTGGCAGCTAAACGCTTTGCCGCCCAGCTACCTGCACATGCGATAGTATAATATCAACTAAGAATTATATATGTAATATTTGTATCGCTATTTATGTTTGGACATTGAAAATGAATTTATGGAAATATACGAAATATTCACATGTGCTAGGTCAATACTAAAGGAGCCTACATCCACGAGAAATAAAATAGTCTGCCACAGTGTATACTACAGTGGAATAGAGGGGACATAGGAAACATTTTATTTATCACGTGCACACGTGTTAGCACCACATTCGCACATGTTAGATACCACGTGCGAATGTGTTGATTAACACGTGCGCACGTAATAACTATCTTAGCTAACACGTTCGCATGTGATAGCTATCACGTTTCGCAGTTGTGTAGCTGACACGTGCGAACGTGAAATATTACCAACGAAACTAATCGAGATATCAGCCTTTTTTCATAAACAAGAAACACTTACTTCGTAAATTACAGCTAACATAAATAACACTTCCTTATGAAAGACATCCATTTAGAAAAATTGCAGATCTTTCACGCTTTTTCATTGATCAGCTAACACGTGCGCACGTGTTAGTTATCACATGGGCACATGGTAGTATAACGTGCTGTCACTTGCGCACGTGATAGGTTTCACCCGCACACGTGTGAATTACCACAAACGCACGTGGTAGCTAACACGTGCGCACAGAAAAAGTAAAATATTTCATATCAAAGGCGTTTGTTCGAATCTTTGGACGCAGACACATTATATCGATTATTTTTCGTCTGTAAAAATATTAGAATTGATTTCATAAGTAAAGTATCAATACATGTATTATATACTTTTTCAGTACAAAATATAAATGGATTAGTTCCTCTTTTTTTCTATAAATATTTGCATTGTATGCACAAGCGTTGGAAATGTGCATAAAAAACAGTTAATTTATGCTTGCATTAGATTTTTACAATGGCGATGATCAACGGATGTATTTATCACTACAAATAAATAGGGATGAATTGATTAATCCTTTTCTTTTCTCAATCGGCAATTTAGATTAAATGTTAAAATAAATCGGGAACGCGCTAGATGAAATGATGGATTCATTCATGTTTGATTTTAAATTTATACCTGTTTTGGTCCGTGAATGCTTTTTTCAGTTCATGTCATATTAGTATTAAACATTTCTTTCTTTCAATATTGGCATTCATTCTACATACACGTACAAGTTCGAAAACATGCGAAACGTTTGACCTTTGAAATGGCCGGAGAATATAATTTTCACTACACATATTGATTACATCCCGTATTTTTGAAATATATAAGTTATTTAAACCCCGTATTTCCGGCATATACGGGAAATATACGGAGTTGTATACCAAGCATATACGGACATATACGTCCCGTATTTTCGAAATATACAAATTATTTAAATCCGTATTTTCCGGCATATTACGGGAAATATACGGAGTTGTATACGAAGAATATACGGAAATTTAATCCCTGTATTTTCAAAATATACAAACTATACATACCCCGTATATCCAGAATATACGGGAAATATACGGAGTTGTATACAAAGAATATACGGGAAATATAAGTCCCGTATTATTAAAATATACAAATTATTTAAATCCCGTATTTCTGGCATATACGGGAAATATACGGAGTTGTACACCAAGCATATACGGGACATATACGTGCCGTATTTTCGAAATATACAAATTATTTAAATCCCGTATTTCCGGCATATACGGGAAATATACGGAGTTGTATACGAAGAATATACGGGAAATTTAATCCCTGTATTTTCGAAATATACAAACTATACATATCCCGTATATCCAGAATATACGGGAAATATACGGGGTTGTGTATGAAACATATACGGGAAATATACGTCCCGTATTTTCGTAATATACGGATTTATGTATTCCCGTACACCAGACATATACGGGAATATACGGTGTTGTATACGATCAGAATTACCCTTTTTAGAATTTCCCGTATTTCAATAATATACGGGGTATCGTATACTAAGAATTCCGTATTTCATAGTATACGGAAATCCGTATTTTATTAGTATACGGACTTTTAAATATACAAGCCCCGTACACGCCCGTATTTTAGTTTTCCCGTATTTCTTCCCGTATATGGGTAATATACGGGATCCCGTACATTCCCGTATATTATCTCTTTTTCCGCAGTGAAACTTGAAGAAATGTGTTTGTTCATAACTGTTCGGCTAAGTTAGTTAACTAGCCAAAACGGCCTAGGTTTTTCGGAATAATGACCCTTGAATTACCAGAAAAAATCGTTTCTATTCTTGTCCGCGCTCTAAGCCTAACAGTTTTCATCCAACATTCACCGAATTTGAACCTAGGTGTTGTTTTACCACAACTCTTCAGCATAGTTGATTAACTAGCCAAATCGTCTGAAAGGCACTTCAGAATTATGACCTAAGGCTTGAATTACCCAAAATGAGCATTTTTACTCCTCAAAGCTATATGTGTAGTGAGTGAACTGTATGCAAAGACTGAATTACAATTTAGATAATTAGGCAGTTGCGGGAGACATGTGCTTTTCTCAAAAGCAGCTCTAGTTATAATAAAACAATCTAGGAAATATGATCAGGCAATTTTCATATATTAGATACAAGTGAATCCCGGGATGGGGCCTCTTTTTTCACCCCAGGGGCATTATTTGAACAATCTTGTTAGAGAACCATTAGGCAATGCTATATACCAAATATCAAAGGCTTAATCCTTGAACTTTCAGACAAGAAGATTTTTAAATGTTTTTTCTATATAAATCTATGTAAAACTTTGGGCCCCTGGGCCAGGGCCTCTTTTCATCCATGGGGCTTAATTTGAGCAATTTTGGTAAAGGACCATTAGGCAATGCAACATCCCAAATATCAAAAGCCTAGGCTTTGCATTTTTAAGCAAGAAGATTTTTAAAGTTTTTCCTATATAAGTAAATGTAAAACTTGGGACCCCCTGGGTTGGGCCTCTTTCACCTCAGGGGAATTATTTGAATAATCTTTGTAAATAACCACTAGGTAATGCAACACACCAAATATCAAAAGCTTAGGCTTTGGAGTTTCAAACAAAAATTTTTCTCCTATAGATTAAGTCTATGTAAATTTTGGACCCCGGGGTGGGACCTCTTTTCACCCCAAGGTTTTAATTTAAACAATTTTGGTACTGTATTAGTCAATATGAAATCGGCGTTGCCGTTGGTTAAGGTTTTCTATAAAGTCAAATATCGCTGTTTTTATCAAAGCTATTGACTTGAAACTTGAAATAGTTATTTATTATCAAAGTCTACACACGGAGAAAAAAAAAACCTATAACGCTGTATTGAATTTTGATGGAATTATGCCACTTTTAGAATTAGAATTTTTGGTAAAAGTTTTTGATAAAGTGAAATATCTCTGGTACTATCAAAGCTTTAGACCTGACACTTAAAATAGTTATTTATTATCAAAGTCTACACCAGGAGAAACAATCCCCATAACTCTTATTTTAATTTGACATAGTTGTTCCCCTGTGTATGCTCCCCTCCCTCCCTCCCTCCCCCCTTCGAATGAGGGGTATATTGTATTGCAGATGACGGTCGGTCTGTCTGTCGGTCGGTCTGTTATAATTCCTATATCTCTGATTTGAATTTTGATGGAGTTATGCCCCTTTTTGATTTAGAAGATTTGGTGAAAGTTTTTGATAAAGTCAAATATCTCTTTTACTATTAAAGCTATTGACTTGAAACTTAAAATAGCTATCAATTATCAAAGTGAACACTTGGAGAATCAATCCCAATAGCTTTGGTTTAAAAGTTGTCAGAGTTAGGCTTCTTTTTAACTTAGAATGTTTGTTTACAGTTTTATAAAGTTTTTACTGACGAAACTCTAATTTTGAGTCAAGCACTGAGAAAAGTCGAACGCGCTGTCTTACGGACAGCTCTTGTTACTTTATAGACTTCACCAGAAAGCCCATTATTACAGTGTAAGATTTAACATTTTGCAGTCAAAAAGATGACTGTAGTGATTTGTGCATATTATTATGGTAATCTTAATTTCTAATTATTGTAAAATTACTTGACAAAAATATGTTATATAATTTTTATCATTTTAGCTCGACTTTTCAAAAAAAAAAAGGTAGAGCTATTGCACTTGCCCTGGTGACGGCGTCTGTGTTGCCGTTGGTTAAAGTTTATGATAAAGTCAAATATATATGTTACTATCAAAGATAATGACCCGGAACTTAAAACAGTTATTAACTATCAAAGTCTACACCAAGAGAAACAATCCCAATAACTAATTTGAATTTTGACAGAGTGATGCACCTTTTTTACTTAGAATTTTTGGTTAAGTTTTTGAGTAAGTCAATATCTCTGTTACTATCAAAGCTATTAACTTGAAACTTAAAATAGTTTTTAACTATCAAAGTGTACACCAGGAGAAACAACCCTCATAACCTTAATTTGAATCTTGATAATGTCAAATATCTCTGCTATTATCAAAGCTATTGACTTGAAACTTAAAATAGTTATTTACTATCAAAGTCTACATCAGGCGAAACAATCTCCAGAACTCTAATTTGAATTTGACAGAGATATTCCCCCTTTTTATGCCCCCCTTCGAAGGAGGGATATACTGTTTTACAGATGTCGGTCGGTCGGTCGGTCGGTCGGTCGGTCTGTCTGTATGTAGACCAATCCATTTCCGGATGATAATTCATGAACGCTTGGGCCTAGGATCATGAAAATTGACATGAACGTAGATCATCACCTGCAGATGATTCTTGTTGATTCTGAGATCTGTATGTCAAAGGTCAAGGTCACAGTGACCCTGATCACTTAAACGGTTTCCGGATGATTACCCACAACGCTTGGGCCTAGGATCATGAAAGTTGATATGGAGGTTGGTAATGACCAGCAACAGACCGCTATTGATTTTGAGGTCAGAGTGTCAAGATCAAATTGACAGTGACCCGGAATATTTAAACGGTTTGCGGATGATAACCAAAGATTGCTTGGGCGTAGGATCGTAAAAATTAATAGAGAGGTTTGTTATGACCAGCAGATGACCTCCATTGATTTTGAGTTCAGTAGGCCAAAGGTCAAGGTCTCAGTGACCAGTAACATTTAAACGGTTTCTAGGCGATAAATCGAGAACGCTTGGGCCTAGGATCAGGAAAATTGGTAGGGAAATTTATCATATCCAACAGATATTTTTTTTGATTTTGAGGTCATTAGGTCAACGTTCAAGGTCACATTGGCCAGGAACAGCTAAACGGTTTCTGGACGATAACTTGAGAACGCTTGGGCCAATGGTCATGAAAGATTATAGAGTGGTTCATCGTGACAGGCTTATGACCCCTGTACATTTTGAGGTTAGTAGGTCAAAGGTCAAGGTAAAAGTGACCCGGAACATTCAAACCATTTCCAGACAATAACTTGAGAACGCTTAGGCCTAGGATCATGAAACTTGATAGGGAGGTTGGTAATGACCTGTAGATGATCCGTATAGTTTTTGAGGTCAGTAAGCTAAAGGTCAATGTCACATTGACCCGGAACATTTAAACAATTTCCGGACGATACCTAAAGAACACTTTGGCCTAGGATCAGTAAATTTTGTAGGACGATAGGGTTGATCATTACAAGCAGATGACACCTGACGATTTTGAGGTCAATAGGTCAAAGGTCAATGTCACATTGAACATGAACAGTAGAACTATTGTTTACAGTGAGCAAATAATTTCTGTTACCTGTGCAAGAACTGAATGCATCAGGGGGGCATAAAATGATGATTTCAGAGTAGCATACATCAAGAGAAAAATTCGTATTCTCCGCATATGCAGTTCGATATAAAATGCTAGCTGAATATGTCGATCAATAAAATTTCGTACGATATTGTTAATTGATAACATATGTCAGGCATCTGTTTTGGTAGAAGTTATATAAAAATAAGACAACACTGATTTGTTATCGCTTATTCTAGCAGGAGAACAGCATGCGATAAGTTATGAAGGAAAAATTGGTGGTTAGTTATATAGAAATAGAGCGCGTTTGATTTGTTATCCTTTTTTATTTTGTTGTTGTTGTTGCAGCTTTGTGGAAGCAATTGGAAAGAAAATGAATGATATTATGTTGAAAGGACTACAAAAATAAAATTATGTTCGACTGTGTAAAACGATCAATCAAAATTTATTTAAAACCATTTATGCACTTATATGAAGTTTCGAAATGTTTTCGGTCAGAACTGACATAACAAATACATTGTACTAATCATAAATGTCCAGCTCGTTTTTTAAACTAATCTGATATATTATCATAGGTCATTTTCTCCCGAAGTAAGCGACAGTTTCAGATCAAGTCTCGTGTAAACTTCTGCTTATGTCTTTTTATGGTTCTCAGTAATTACATATTCAAACAAGAAATGTTAAACAAGTTCTAGGTCATCTTATTCACGTAGGAGGTATCTACCAAGTCCAACCTTAAATCTGTGCTCTATTAGATTGCAAGGTCCAATGTGTTTTGTTTTCTTTTAGAATGAGAGTTGTCTGTTTATTGTTTAATGTTTTCTGTATTCCAGTTATTAAAGTCATGGCTTCTTCTTATACAACGAAACTTCCTTTCTTGATGTGTCCTGTCATTTCCGCCACTGCATTGTAATTGTTTCCTTGGTTGCCTTCATTATATTTGCTTGAGTGATATGCTCTTATGTCCCCACTTTCATTTCCTGAGTCTGTAGTGCAGCCTCTTTATCTTATCAGTCTACAATTTCTTTCAAAGCAAATTGCGACATGGTCTGGCGGAAAATCAAGCTTTATAGCTGTTCAACTCTTTTCAACATATTTCCAGATACATTAAGCTTCTTGTCAGCCCCGGTATGTAATTTGATGCCCAATCCTAAAGTGAAATCCCTAATAACTGATTGACTACCTGAAGACATTTTTAGGAATTTTCAGGAGAGGTATTTTGATTTCTCCTGACATCTCGGAACAGATGCAGAATAGCAGAACAGCAGAATAACTCCAGCAGAATAGCAGAATAGCAGAAAAGGCAGAATAACTCCATCAAAATAACAGAATACCAGAACAGCAGAATAACGCCAACAGTATAGCAGAATTGCAACGGTTTCAATTTTAATCAAATTTGCACGCATCTTGTACTGGTATAATATATCGTTTCTTTTTTGAACACTGGCCAGATCCCATTATGGGTTTCAGAGTAAAAACCCCTTAAAGGTCCAAAATTTGCTATTTTGGCCATTAAATCCATATAGAGACTTCATGTATGGTTTAATTTGATACTTTGATACAAACATGCAAAATATCTTCCTCAATAAAAAATGTTGTATTCCATGATGAATCTGTCAGATTCAGTTACAAGTTCTGGTGTTACTTTATATTTGATTACCTCCCCTGATTTTATTCAAAATGGATTTATCTCAGTAAGTACTTATAGGACTCATTTGAAATTTCATTATTGTCATTAGCTGGACTGAGCAAATCAGGGTAGATAACTGTGGACTGAATTTAAGTACAATTACCTCCCTTTATTTCAAACTGTAATGGGTATATCTCCCTAACTAGTGAACATACTGATCTGAAATTCAATTTATGCTATCAGATGGACGTGGACAATCAGTGAAGATACATATTGACTGAATTTATAACAAATTACCTCACTTCTTTATGTAAATGAATATACCTAGCAGCTTTTAATGTAATTGGTTTAAACGTTATTTATGTCTTCCATGGTACATGTAAGAAATTTCTACTTTTTACTTACTTTTCTAATATATTGTTGTAAAGGCTTGTACTCTGTATCTTCTAAATGCATATACCAATGCATGATTACTTCCCTGATTTTAATAAAAATGGATTTATGCCAGTAAGTATTTATAGGACTCGTTTGAAATTTCATTATTGTCATTAATTGGACTGAGACAGTCAGGGTAGATGACGATGGACTGATTGTATGTCAAATTATCACCCTTTGTTTCAAATTAAAATGGATATATATCCGTAACTAATGAAGATACTGATCTGAAATTTCATTTATGCCACCACATAGACTTGGACAATCAGTTTAGATACATATTGACTGGCTTTATGACAAATTACCTCTCTTTATTTTTTATGTTGATGGATATACGATAGCAGCTTGGTTAGATTGGTTTTAAATGTTATTGTCAGGGTAAGGAATAATCATGCTAGTATAAAAATGCAGCATTTTAGCCTAGGGCCCTCAAACTTGGTATGGAGATTGGCCTTGACTATTACGCGACCCTTAGGACAAAATGAACTATTACAAGAAAATATGTATCTTGTTGATATTTAATGTGTATGTCTATGTGATATATGTCAAAACCTGATCTTATCATAAAGAGAAATTGTACTCAGGTGGAAAATTTAGGGCCATCATGGTCCTCTTGTTTATTAAAATGTTACTTAAACTCCAATAGTTTTTATAGCAACAGAATTTGTTATGTCTCAATATCTGTTGAATATATCTCATTGTGTATGTATTAATGTAAATGGTAGGGTGTAACAGACTGCTCTTAAATGTGATCCTCAGATACATGTAAAATGTCATTTCAGATGTGACTGTATCTGTTTAACATATAAGTGGGTTAGAAAATTTATATGATTAGCTTTATTTGTCTCAAACCACACAGTGGTGTGGGACACATATCGATTTACGCCTGTCTGTCTGTGCCTGTGTCTATCTGTCAGTCACAAATCTTGTCTGCACTCTATGTCAAACATTTCTCATCCGATCTTTACTACAATTAAATAAAATCTGTTTGACCATTAGACCTCGGCAATTTTGACTAAACTGATTTTACATTGTATTCAGAATCTTTTGGTGTCATTTTCAAACTGTTTTCATGAATTTCATCATAATATATATATACGTATTGTTGTAATATATTTCGACACACTGATGAGCGAACTAATTTGTGAATTAAATTTTACAATGTATATATTTCTATATTTAATTATGTTAATATTATGTTGACCTGCAATGTACATTAGGCAATACAGAATCATGGTTTGCCTTTCATAAATGTGTCTGTGGTTTCCCTGCTCGGGAGAGATAAGCAACATTGTTATTTCTAGTGTTGTGCTGATTGATATTAAAGGTCTACAGATGATTGGTTATATTTGACAATAGAGTGCCAATCTCAGATGTAATGTGAAGATATTTCTAACTCTAATCTCATATACAAGTAACTCATAAATGTGTGGAATCATACTTAAATATTTTTTTATACCTTTTTGTTTTATGTATTTATATTAGATTGTATTTGATTAGAACTAATTAAATAAATGCACATGTTGTTTTCAATGTTGTTGATTTTCCTTCTTATTCATTTTCCATGCGTCTTATTACCCTGAAAATACAACTGAACAGTTTGCAGCTGTAAGTGAAAGAGGCTGTCCTTCATTTGGGCACATTTTGAGAGATTTTGTCACATATATATATCTATGTAACATTCTGTTTCTGAATTTAATTATTTATAGAGACTGAAAATTCGGTCAGTTTGTGACATTTTTTAACACATTGTTTCCCGCCAATTTAACAGGAACACAGTATTCACAATTTGATAAAACTATATAGAGAGGTGAGAAGATTTTCTAAAAGTGCTTTTAAAGGTTCAGCAAAGATCTATTGGCTTTGGATGTGAATCAAGAGGCTTTTAATTAAATTCAATGTTTCTATTAATCATGATAAATAATTCAAACGTCAAAATTATTTGATGAACGCTAATGGTCAACGCACGCCATTAAACAGGAATGATTGTACTGTATGAATTGAACGTCGTTTGGCGATCTTGCTGCCGACGTGCATAGGGGATTAGTCTTGAAATTCAATGATTTTATTAAGCATTTTTCTCTATTTAATATGATAATTGTTCTGCCATTCTGCTGGAGCTATTCTACTGGAGTTATTTTTGATGGAGTTATTCTGCTGGAGTTTTTCTGCTGTTCTACAGGAGTTATTTTGCTAATTTATTCTGCTGGAGTTATTCTGAAATTCTGCTGGAATTATTTTCTGCCATTCTGCTGGAGTTATTCTGCTGTTCTGCCATTCTGCTATTTTGCTGGAGTTATTCTGCCATTCTGCTATTCTTCTGGCGGTATTTGCTGTTCTGCTATTCTGCTATTCTGCTGGAGTTTTTCTGCTATTCTGCTATTCTGCTGGATTTATTCTGCTATTCTGCTGGAGTTATTCCACCATTCTGCTATTCTGCTGGAGTTATTCTGCCATTCTGCTATTCTGCTGGAGTTATTCTGCCATTCTGCTATTCTGCTATTCTGCTGGAGTTATTCTGCTGTTCTGCTATTCTGCTATTCTGCTGGAGTTATTCTGTCATTCTGCTATTCTGCTGGAGTTATTCTGATGTTCTGCTATTCTGCTATTCTGCTGGAGTTATTCTGCCATTCTGCTACTCTGTTATTTTGCTGGAGTTATTCTGCTGTTCTGCTATTCTGCTATTCTGCTGGAGTTATTCTGTCATTCTGCTATTCTGCTATTCTGCTGGAGTTATTCTGCTGTTCTGCTATTCTGCTATTCAACTGGAGTTATTCTGCTATTCTGCTTTTCTCTTGGAGTTATTCTGCCATTCTGCTGTTCTGTTATTCTGCTGGAGTTATTCTGCTGTTCTGCTATTCTGCTGGAGTTATTCTGCCATTCTGCTATTCTGCTAACTTCACACAGATTCTTGATTGATCATTTTACACAATCGAACATATTTTTTTTTTTGCAGTCCTTTCAACATCATATCATTCATTTTCTTTGCAATTCCTTCCACACAGTTGCAACAACAACAACAAAATAAAAAAGGATAACAAAGCAAACGCGCTGTACTTCTATATAACTAACTACCAATTTCTTCTTCATAACTTATCGCATGCTGTTCTCCTGCTAGAATAAGCGATAACAAATCAGTGTTGTCTTATTTTTATATAACGTCTACCAAGACAGATGTCTGACATATGTTATCAATTAACAATATCGTACGAAATTTTATTGATTGACATATTCAGCTAGCATTTTAAATCGAACTTCATATGCGGAGAATACGAATTGTTGCCTTGATGTATGGTAATCTGAAATCGGCTTTTTAAAAGCATTATAGCAAATGAAAAATTACATGATCGCTTCGCTTGAACTTTGTATGCGAGGGTACTGCAAAAGTTTCTGTCGTTTGGTTCGAATTTCTTAAGTGCTACGTTTGAACTAAATAAGTTTAATACAAACCGTCAAAATATCTCCCCTTTACCGAAACGCAATTTGTTACCTTTTTACCATATCGCGAAAAACTGATAGACAGTCTTCTTTTAGCTTATGTTTGAGACACTGTTAAATGGCGCTACCAAGAGAACTTCTCGACGCATATTTTGTCCAGAAAACATTTTCGTAAGCCTTGGAAATAAAAAAGGTCAAAGGGTGTATTTCCACCTTTTCAGACCTCGCATTTGTGAGAGAGGCGTTGTCGCATATAAGATGGACTACTGACCACCCTTTGCTTGGACGTTTCGTATTGTAAGACATTTCACTTTTAACCGTAGAGAGTTCTTGTAGAATCGTCCGGTGACTGTATGACCAGATGGACAAGGCACGACTGGCCCACTAGAATTGAAGAAAATTGCGTACAAACTCTATTTCGAACTTATGGTTCTCGTGGCAATATAGGGGCGTATTTTTTTTTACTTTCTCACTACTATTGCTGATTATCTGCCCTTCTTTGTGGCTCATACAGGTGCATCCAGGTTTTGTAACCTGTTAGCAGAAACTGTGTGCACAGATATGGCCTTAGGTCTATACATACAACACAATTCTTCAAATATTTGCTTTGAATCTATAACAAGAGTAAAGCGGCATTTAATATAGCTACGAATTTCAGTGGTTTTGTCCATCTTATAATGTGACAAGTAAATTGGTCGGTGTATATGACTGTAGGTAATTCAATTTTAAATTATTCAATAACCAATCAAGTGCAATGAAGCGTTTAAAAAGATACTTGGGTAAAAAAATGGAGGCCATTAGTGAAAGTACGTTTTGCAGAAAAGATAAAAAAAATAACTAAACATGATTGGTCTTTTTAACTCCGGTTGCCTGCTTTGATATCATAATATTTTTTTCCCGGTTATTTTGTGAAAAAATGTCAAATCACAATGCAATTTAACTGGAAGTTTTGCTTTGATATTGCTGCACAAATGTGATTTATAAAAAAATAACCATTTGTGATTCCGAAACAAATATTCAAATATTTCAAAAATTGAAATAATAAGCGCATGATCAAAGTTAAGAAAACATAGTTGATATTATGTATATTTAAAAGAACCATCAACTATTTTAATGCATCCTGTCAACAACATTGTTAAATATTGCATCTCATTTGTCACATTGTTATATTTTGTTTGAAATAAGTCCTTATGGTTTTGTTGTTTTAGACTATAGTTAGTCGCTACGCTTTCCTATATGATTATGCGATGACTATTTAAGTTTAAGACTCCTTGATCCTTTACTCCTAAATCCTACAAAAAAGGACGGATGAAGTGGAATTTTGTCTTGCCGTTTGCAAATTCATACCCCCTTCAAATGTTAGGCACTTGGTGCTCTGACTCCAGACAAGTTGTTGAGTACATTAGTGTCATTATACTTTTGATAAACCGTATTAATATGCTTAACATGTTATGATCTGGTATTTTGCGACTAAGACTAGAGCCTTTCTCAGCGGGTAATAATTTAATTTACAATGTCTTGTTTAACGTGTTGGTAGGGTAAGTGCGGGGTTTACATGTCCTAAACACGTTCAGTTTCCTTTATATAGGTTACTTCCCATTTTAAGATAGTACCACTGTTTTCAGCTCATTTTCTGAATGTTTCGTAATTTTTGTTGCGCATCTTGTGTTGTTTTGTTGTTGACGCCTTTTTCCCATGTCTCCATCCTGAACTACCCCCATTCCCATGTTCTTCTTGCATTTTCACTCCCTTGCCTTTACACAACCTCTCCTTTTATTTTTTGTGAGTAATTGTGCACACCATGAATTTGGCAGCCAACCGTCCTTGGGTTGTGTCCCACTGCTGTTTTCGGTTGTGTGTGCTTGTGTCCGTGTGTGCGTGCGTGCGTGTGTGCGTGCCTTGGGTGGTACGCTATTGTGTGTTTTCTAAATTATCTGTTTGTTCATCTGTTAGTCCAAGAAATTCGTGAAAAAATAAGCACTTCCTGATAAAAGTATGAAACTTGGAATGATTGTAGCTGGATGTATTGTTCTTCATTTTTGACTGGGAAGCAGTTTGCAGATATTCAAAATGGTCGCAAAATTTAAAATGGTCGCCAGAATTAACATCTTTGCAAAAATTCTCTGGCATTGTACACGTGATAAGGACGAATTAAGACGTATAGCAGAAAGTAATATTTAGCTACAGAAAAGTTCTATATGCAAACAGAAAAATAGTCCAGTTTGGCGGCCTAATACAAGACGGCCGTCATAAAATTATTTTTCCATGACAATCGCTTTTCAAATGGACGATTTATGCGAAAACTATGAAACGTTGCATTGTATATGTTGAATATATATTTATGACGTACACCCCTCAAACAATTTTACACTTAAAATTTTACACTAACAGTGAATAAAAAAAAAGTATTGCCAATAAAAGTCAAGATAGCTGCCAAAAAATAATGTTTTCATGAAAACTGTGCATCACTTGGTCATACTGTGCATGATAGTATATATATATATATATATATATATATATATATATATATATAGAGAGAGAGAGAGAGAGAGAGAGAGAGAGAGAGAGAGAGAGAATATAGCTTCTCTGGTCCCAATCAGTTATAAAGACTAAAAAAGTCACTACTGATTTGTGAGACATGAAAACAGAGATTTGAGTATATATATGCAAATGTTGAACCAGTACGAATGTGTAGTATAATTCGGGCTCGTATATAAAGCAGTATCGAAACTAATCTTATTGGGTTAGTGGACTTGCTGTGGCATGTGCGTGTTCGTTTATACTGCTAGGCGCTTTGCCGTAATTGGTCTGGTATATTGTGGTGGTGATTTAGTTCGTATTAATTAATTCTCTCTACTATATAATAATTTATAATGCGAACTTGTATCCTAGCGGATCTCACGTATGGGAAAGTCAACTGTTCTGAATATAATTATATCCCTTAATGCAAATTATCTCTATATATTCAATGTATCCTCGAGATCCAGTTAACTTTCAGAGAGAGAAAATATAGCTTCGCTGGTCCCAATCAGTTATAAAGACTAAAAAAGTCACTACTGATTTGTGAGACATGAAAACAGAGATTTGAGTATATATATGCAAATGTTGAACCAGTACGAATGTGTAGTATAATTCGGGCTCGTATATAAAGCAGTATCGAAACTAATCTTATTGGGTTAGTGGATTTGCTGTGGCATGTGCGTGTTCGTTTATACTGCTAGGCGCTTTGCCGTAATTGGTCTGGTATATTGTGGTGGTGATTTAGTTCGTATTAATTAATTCTCTCTACTATATATATATATATATATATATATATATTCCTACAATACTCTCCTTAAAAAAAATAAAAAATGACATTGATCCCTTTGAATAAATTAAATAATATGACAGATAAAATTCAAGATGGCCGCCAGCGTCAGTTGGGCATGTTGTGTGAATATAATGAAACGTTGCATGGTGGTTTATGGATTTGTAAAATATGCACAAAAATTATAGTGTTTACATTAGGTAAATAAGTCCATGAATATGAACAATGAAATCAAAGATGGTCGGTCGCAAAAATCAGAAGAAATGGATTTTTTTTCGGAAATTAATACCAATGAACACTTGAATTGTTTCTGACCGCAAAGTACCCAACATGGAGAGAACCAGAAAAGAATTTTTTTTCAGTTAACTGGGCAGGATGTAGAAAATTTACGAAACATATCAGAATTTAGGTACGGATCGATACGAATTACTACGTTTCTATCCGTGGCTAGACGTAGCTGTCCGCGCCGTATGTATGACTGGGGTATAAAACAACTCAACTCAAAAGTCTGCATTACTGTGATTTGCAGGTTCGCATGACATTGCAGTGAATGTTTGGCGGTTTCTTGGCATATAAGACAAATTTTTATATATACATATTTGGTAAGCATACATCTGACATGCTTATTGAAAAGTAGAAGCCAAGCTGTATACGAATGTTAATGTTTCTTAATGTAAATTTCATATTGCAAAACTGTATGCCGTAGTAATAGAATAGGATCTTTTGGAATACAACCAAGCAAACTAAAAGCAGACTCAGTTTGACTGAGTCTGTCCATGAGAGGTTATTTTTCATTTCCCCTAACGCCACCTGGCATTGGCTTTAGCGGAATTGCATAGATATTGAATGGATTCCACGATCCTAAAGAACCACAAAGTAAAATATCACTAAATCCACCATCAAAACTAGCCATATTATTCCAGTCATTTTATGATGAAAGAAAATGCAAACAGTTAGGCTATAGTATAGTAATCTCAGTAATATAACAATACATAGCAGTATTTGGGTAATTTGTTAAAAATAAATGCGTATGTAAGTAGAGCAAATTAGGGATTGCTTATGCACAGAACAATAAATATAACAGCACAAATTCAGTACTTGGTTGTTCTTTCAATTTCATACATTTACAAACTGTATTTTATTTCGCATATTAATTAATTTGGATATTAAAATGTGTAGTTTACAACTTTTATATACCATTTATTCACATCTGGACTGAAAATTGCATTTCTGTACTATTATTGTTAGTGAATGATCTCAACTATAAATCAGTGTCTGTGTTGCAAAGTTCTTTCATTTACGTTTAGTCTCAGGGCTTTGAAAACAAACTTATATCAATATAAAAACTGTTACCCCTTTTACTTTATGCACTGTTTACACTAACATATGCATTATTAACCTTACAACTACCTGCTTATATATACCAATCTGAACACTATTCTTTATAATAACAAGCAATCACTCTTTTGACAACACATTTATTAATATGAACAAAACATAAAAAGTTGGTAAAATAATATTCTGCTAATTTGAATGGTTTTGAAATATATTTCTGAGCTTTGTCCTTTGACATTTTAGGTACTGCTTTAACTTATGGTATCATTTAAACAAAGGTGTGGGGAGGCAACTTTCATTCATAACTTTTGCATGTATACAAATCGAGGGGTGAATGCGACAAAGTGCTAAGTGACATTTTTTGAAAAAATCACTTTTTGTCATATATCAACTGTTTATGACCTTGTCCATGTCCTGTAAAAAAAATATTATTATAGTAAGTCATTAAATGGTCAAAAAGTGCTAAGTAAAAATGACATACAATTTGAGTGCGACAGAAAGCTAAGTGCCTCATGGCACTTGTCACTTTGTCGCATTTAACTATATCAAGTTTGGCATGATTTGGTTGATTAGTTTCATTAAATTGTGTCAAGGGGATAAGGAGAGTTGGTGTGCACATGGACAAATGGATGGACAGACAACCTGAAACCAGTATACCCCACCCCCCACTAACAACTTCATTGTTTGGGGGTACAATAAGTATATAGCTAGTTTTAAAATAATTTTACAGAAATGATCCTTGGGTGACTCTAGTTTGAAATAAGTATGCAGAACCTAAATTGCTATGGCAACCCAAAGGAAAAACAAATTTCCTAGACTTTAGACATTTATGTGGCATTGTCTAGTGGACCTACAGGTTTTCAGATGGCATCAACATTGGCACCCCATTCATGGGCCACTTGTCCTACACAGTATTACAAAGAAAAAGTTTTAAAGTCCTCTTTTAAGGTAGATCTGCATGTTTGATGAACCGTAATTGATGGCGTAACATCATTTATCTGTATAAAAATAAAGCCGGGATTCGTTGTACAGAAAAGAAAATCTTTTTATGAATAAATGGCAAATGGTGAGTAATTGTGTTACTAGGAAAACGCAACTATCTTTGTAAAATTATGACATGGTATTAAAACATCTAACATGTTGAGTAATTCAAAAATATGTTAGCTTGAAATGTGCGAATCGCTCTAATCATGGGCAAATATGTCAAAAACAAGCACACAGATCTATAAATTCTTTTTCACCATAATTATTATAGTTTATTTATGACTGTGAAAAAATTCATTAAATTCTACACTGTAGAAAAAAATCCATTCGCGAAAATGTTAATAAAATTGTGATTTTCCCATAGACTCCCACTATGAATTCTTGTGTGAGGTCCAAATTTTTCAAATCAGTCTAGAAAAAAAGCACACAACCCTATCTTTTTTAATTGCCGAATTTTCTAGGTATATTCTGAAGTTATGAAAAAATCAATGTGTAATCAAATTCTTCATTGTTGAAAAAGTTTCAACCCAAACGTGTAGAACTACCTTAAACCTTATTTGCAATAGATAATAATATATTTGGTATGTAGTAATGCCTGCTGTATTTCTACCAAATTTTGGCCATCATGTTCCTCTTGTTTGCCTTCAGGGAGAAACCAAATACAGCTTCTCAAAGTGCGTTGTTCTCCAGCATCTATGTAACCGCTACATATAAAGGTATATTTTTGCGCTCATTCATTTAGTTGTTTTAAGAACAGTGAAGATTATGATTTATTTTTCATAGATAATAAATAGTTCTGTTTTTTGGACTGTTTTAGTATGATTTCCAAAATGAATAAAATAGATGTCAGTCTTTCTGCCTATGTACGTGTATGTGTTTATATGTCCGTCCTACAGATATGTCAATGCTGTTTTAAGCAAACTTTCAATTTCTCAGTAATTGAATGAAACATTGTAGCAGGTTAGGTACAGTTCAGTGATTTTAGACCCTTAAATTATACACCAGTCTTGTTTGTGACATTTATCATGCATGAGATTTTTTGGAAACTTTTCTGTTGAATGAAGATGAAGTGCGCTGTTTAATGAGCTACAGTCTGTTAGTTATTGGAACTTGATAAAATTTGGATCCAATTGTTGTAATAATAACTGGAGGGACCTCCATGACCGAGTAGTTAAGGTCACTGACGTCAGATCACTTGCCCCTGACCAATTTGGGTTTCAGCCTCACTCGTGGCATTGAATTCTTTATGTGAGAAAGCTATCCAGCTGGCTTATGAAAGGTTGGAAGTTCTACCCAGGTGTCTGTGCGTGATGAAATAATGCACGGCTGGGCATCTGGAGTCTTCCTCCACGATAAAAGCTGGAAGTTGCCATATAACCTATACAAACAAAACAATAAATACAATAGCTTCATGATATTTCGAATTTGCAGCATGCAGGAAACATATCTCTACTTGCCTAACATTTTAATTATTATCATTTATTTCACGTATTACATCTAGTCTGATCAATTACCAACAGGACCTAAACAGAATCTCAAGATACTCTTTTTGTATAATATATACACATATATATCCTCAGGATGATGTCTGTTCAAGCTACAACCCAACAGGGGGATAGAAGATACAGTGGTGCAGGAAAAAAGTGTACAGCTAACAGTCTCATGGCTATGGTCTTAGCAGTGACAAAAAAAAATTGATACCTGGAAAGAAAATGACTTAGATAAGATTTTAAATGATGGGAATTTCTTATACCAGTCTACTGGATTGAGCAAAAATGTGATGATTTTGAACTACCTACAGAAGTGTGTGGATTGAATATGAAAGTTGTTAGGTCATACAGTGGTATGGTAAATAGAGAAAAGACGGATGTTCCTTTGTACAGTTTTTTTTGATTCCTTAAAAGACATGACTCATTTCTGTTTTGTAACAATTGATTGTTACACAATTTCTGTCATGAAAGAAAGTGACATGTATTTTGTTTTTGATGCACACAGTCGGAATGACTGTGGAATGCCTTGTCCTGTTGGCAAAGCCACATTGACAGGGCATCCATCTATACATAACCTGGTTCAATTTATCAAGCATTTGTGCTCGGGTTTGTTTAAAAGCCAAGAATGTTGCTTTGAGGTCAGTCAAATAATTTTGTCTAGGTGTCCTGTCAAGCGTTTTAATGCATTCCAGTTGTCTGAAGACTGCAATAGTTCTAGCGTGTTTTCTGGTTTTTCAGTTATTAGTGATGGAGAGTATGCTTGCCTAATGTAATTGGTAGAAGAGAAAATAAAAGGTTATGTAAATCAATCTTAAACAAATAACTCATTGCAAGGGAGCTTGTCTGAAGGTTGTAGTCAGTCAGTGAAACTGAAAGTGTTGTACCTAGAACTGAAAATAAAACATGCCACTTTGCACAGAGTGGAACGGAGGTAAGTGTAAAACCAACTGCTGATAACAGTAAAGGCAGTTCGTATGCAGAAGAGGATGTTAGAATGTTTCATGAAGACCAAGATGATCTACTAGATGAAAAAGGAGATAGCCTTAGGTATGGTAAAGAAAGTAGTGGTGGGCACAAAGGAGAAGATGAATGTAGATTACCAGGTATTGTAGAAGAGAATGCTAAAACAGTTGTAGGTAGTGTAGGAAACAAAGAAGGTTCAACAGATAAATCGAACAGATTAAGGCACATAGTAGAAGATAGAACAGCAGATAGTATATTTGAGAATATTGTGTCCGTGCATGATGGAGATGTTGTGGAGATGTCACAACAGAGTGAGGTTAAGAATGCAGAATTTAGACAAGAAGAGTTAGAAAGTTATAGAACAGATTGTAGTGTAGAAGAGAATGTCAGATCAGGTAGTGTAGAAGAGAATATCAGATCAAGGCTAGAAGGATCTGAGTGTGATCATGATATTAGGGAAGAAGATACTGATAGATCTGAACAAGAAAATTACTTACTGGATGAGGTAATTGTTAATCTAAATTATTCTGCCACTTTCTTACAAACTATTGATATCGATGCTTTACAGGGTAGCGACAGTGACACTATAGATTATGTTATCACAGACAATGATCTAAGTAGCTCAGGAGGCAATAATATTGAAGATGAATTGCCATTAAACTTTGTGGCCTTGAAGCGTAAAAAGCAAAAATCTGATCATAGGAAGGTAAATTCAGAGGACAAGTAGAATGCCTCAAGTGTTACTACAGAGGTGGCACCTACAGAAGGTGAGTTTAGAAAGGAAGTGACAAGAGGCAGAAAAAGAAAACGAAACAAGTTTTCATGGAAAAACAATATACAGAAAAGAAGGTGCAATGAAGGTGCAAGTTATGTAACAAAAAGGGGAAATGTCCGGAGGCAGAGAAAACTTAAGCCAGTTTGTGGACCAGGTTGTCGTTTTAAGTGTACCACAAATTTTACGGAAAATGATAGAGAAAAGGTTCTGCATTCATACTGGCAACTTGGTTGTGCAACGAAACAAAAACAATTTTTACTAAAGTTCACAAAAATGTCTTTGAAAAATAGAGGGCGCAAGAAGTTAACTTCAAATCGTAAGTATTATTTTCAGTACTTATTGCCGAAGCTAGAGAATCAAACTTCAATTCGTGTTTGTAAGCTTTTCTTTCTACATACCCTAGATATTTCTCCAACAGTTGTCATCACAGCACACACAAATGTTCATCTACCAGGAGTAGTAGGTACAGATGGAAGGGGTCAAAGTCAGGGTAGCCGGTGGAACAAAACACCTGATTTGTTGCTTCAAAAAGTAAGGGATCATATTAAATCCTTTCGAGCTATTGAGTCTCATTACTGTAGGAAAGACTAAAAGAAACAATATCTTGATCCACCGCTATCTTTGAAAAAAATGTACAAACTTTACTGTCAGTCCTGCCAAGAAACAAATGAAAAAATGGTTGAAATTCATACTTACAGAAGAGTATTCAATACTGAATTTAATATAGCTTCCCACAAACCAATTAATGACCAATGTGACTGGTGTTTTTTCTTTTTACAATGCCTCAGATGCAGACAAAGTTAATATGAAAATGAAAAATGATCAGTATTTACAAAATCATCGCCTAGCCTGTCAAAACAAAGAAAATGACAAAAAAGAAGCAATAAGCAATCAAAATATTACAGTTGCATGTTTTGACTTGGAACAGGTCCTTGTAACTCCTAAAGGGAAAGCAAATTCATTCTATTATAAACGCAGACTTAATTCATACAACTTTACTATATATAATTTGGGAAATAAGGAAGTCCATTCATATTTGTGGAATGAGACAGTCGCAAGCAGGGGTGCCTGTGAGATAGCATCGTGTGTTCATAACTTTATAAGAGAGAAGAGTGAACTAGGATGTAAAAAGTTCATCTTTTACTCCGATAATTGCTATGCTCAGAACAAGAATAAATATTATATTACGATGCTGTGGTATTGTTTTCAGAAGTATGGCTTGATATCGGTTACCCATAAATACCTTGAAACAGGGCACACTTATAACGAAAACGACAGTGTGCATGCTGCTATTGAAACAGCATCTAAACATCTCAATATTTATACAACCCCTGAATGGGCAACTGCAATTCAGTGAACTAGATGCAACAACCCTTACAAAGTTCTTCAGATGAAATTGTCTGATTTTTTTTTTTATTTCAAACATTTGTCTTGTTCACTAAAACATTTTGACCTAAACGAGGACAGGGAAAAAGTATATATTAGTGAAATAAGATTATTTGAACTGAAGTATGATTAACCCAACAAGTATTTCTACAAGTACAACTATGCTAGTTCTGACTTCGGTGCTGTAAATCTTGCCTCACGGGTCAGGTGTACAAATTAAACACCCCCTGATCCAAGCAGCATTCAGTTGCAACAGCTTAGGGAGAATCTGATCCCACTAAGCCTTGCCAAATGCAATGACCTTATTTCAGTATGTTTGACTGATGTTATTCTAGCAGCATGTCATGTGTTTTATGTGCTGCTACCGCATGAAACAAAAAGTACTTAACATTGTAATATGTATACTTAAAACAACTGTTTAGTAGCACACAACTAATATGAGGACACTGACAAATACTCTAATATGAGGACACTGACAAATCATCTGAGTTATGACTGTTTGCATAGTTCTTGTTTAACGTTTATTTTATCCCTTGCGAAGCACAGTTATACTTCATCATTTGCACAGTATATAATTGAATTCTGTTTTCCTTTCACAAGAATATAAGTAAGTTCATCTTGCTTTCTAATTACATGTATATGGTTGCCTGGAATTTAGATTCATTGCTCACTTTTATGTCATTTCTCAGTTTACTTAAACATTGTCATGTTTATTTTGAAAAAAATTTACTACATTTTCTGTATGTTTCCAATAACAGTGAATGAATGCATGTATATCTGAGCTTCTGGTGATTAGTGCTCTGGATTAAAAAAATCTACGTAGGATTTCTAGGAAAATCTTTGTACTTTTATGTATTCATAAATAAACTCATATACTCAGAAATGGTAATGCTGATAAGATTGAGGTTAACTCACTTTCTTATAAATTTAATTACCTATGTATATGTTAATACATGGGAGAGTAATGCTTTTGAGTGATAATGGCCCTTGCAAGGTGAAAATAACCCGAGGGTTTTAGCCTGTGCAGTATTATCTTCTTCCAGGGCCATTATCTCTCAAAGGCATTGCTCTCCCATGTATATACCTGTTAATTATATGTTTACCTACAGCATGGTAAGAAAAGTGTACCATTTACATGGCTTCTAGCATGTACTACCAAAATAATTTTCTGTTTCTATTTCTTTTCCATTATAAACTGTATTTATAAAATCAAATGCCTTTGTAGTTGTACTTAGTTGCTTAAAATACAATCTGGGATAGAAAATAAGTTATTTCATGAAGAATGCAAGACTACGCTCAAGATAATAAAGCTTACATTTACCTCCATTAAACATCTTGACGTCATCTCTATTGACAGACGTTAATTTCCCGTCCTAACGTCAGGGTCATTATCGATAATGGCGATTGCGATGTGACAATGCATGAGGCAATAGGATAATAGAAGCATTTTCAGTGCAAAATTGATACTATTTATAGGTACTCATGTAATAAAATTAATCAATCATGTCAAGATTAAGTTATTTAATTATACTGATTTTTATGAAAGGCTCGATTTCCAACTTATATACTTGTATATAATTCTCGATAATTAATTGAGTACTAAAGCTTCACTGAGCAAAAATGAATTTTAAACACTGCTCTCATACTATTTTCTGTACTCACAACTTATTAGTACAGTGAATAGAAAAAATGCATGATAATTTAAAGCTTTATTTATTTTAAACAGCTTCTTTTACAGTTTGAAAAAACATTTTGCTATTGAAAGTTTAAACAGAGAACTGTTTTATTGTAACAAAGCATTATACTGAACAATATTGTCCATTAGTATAGACCTGGCACTCATGAATATTCGGTATATTTCCCTAAATTAATTCCCGGTGTCCGACGCTACACAGTGATGTTACTATTGCGTATATATTTCTTCATAATTCACCAAATGTCGTATGTGCAAGTAGCTGTGCGGACTGAACATTTAGCTGCCAATCTCAGGGTTGTGGTTCATGTCGTGCTATGGACGTTTTTACTCAAATTTTATCTGCAATCTACACACGTAGAAAAAATGCAACACTTATCTGATCAAATATCAAAGTTTTTGAAAGAAATTTATATGTAGTAAAGTTAACCGATGTAGAAAATGTTGAATAAAAATCTTAAAGTATATTAGATAAAAAGGCAAGATACTTGTCACTAGTGTTTCCAGATAGTACGTACTACAAACGAAAACAATCAGAATTTGTGAAAAGCAATATCGATAATTTAACGTTACATTGAATAAAAAAAATGTTCCAAGGTGGTTTTGAACTTGTAGTAATGTACGTGGACATTTTACCACGCCACTTTAATTCATTGGTTATTTATATAGGTTAGTATGGTAATATAATTATTTTCAGGGTTACAAATATTGCGTAAACTAACGAAAAATACCGAAAATATTGGCAAAGATTAATGAGTGCCAGGTCAATACTTACGGACAATACCAGCTGTCCAATTGTAGTGTAACGAATTTTAGACTTTTAGGAAAATATAAAGTCTGAAGAACAGTTTTTTTTATAATTGTCTGAAAATTGTTACACTAACTAAGCCAAGGAATACAATGAGCCATGCCATGAGAAAATCAACACAAAGACTGCGACCAAAATGAATCCAGACCAGCCTGCTCATCCACGCAGTCTTTTCAGGTTCTATGCTGTTCGCTAATGGTTTCTCTAAATGCTATAGGTTTTGAAAGCGAACAGCATGGATTCTGACCAGACTGCACATCCGCGCAGCCTTAGTCTGGATCCATGGTCGCAAAGCCACCATGTTGGTTTTCTCAAGGCGTGGCTCAATTTATAAAGATAAATTGTGCTCGGCTAGCCATTTTGTTCAGTGTAATTATAAAAATTTGAAAACTTTTAAGAAATAAATTGAAAAACAATTATGTGTTGTTTCTGTATTTAGTATTATAAATATTTTCATGTATTATTGAAAAGATAATCAGCAGATAAATCAGTTTCATTCGTTATGCTCTGCTCTGCTCAGTGAACACAACTTTTTGATTACTGTGTAAGTTTTTTAAGGGCAACTTCTTGTGTCCCGTCATCAAACACCATGCTGTTTTACTAGATACATGAGAAATATTTTCTTCTAAAGAAAATTAAGCTTTGTATGACCTGTACATTTTAAGTGCTTACTTATAATGTCACTTAGACTCTTTTCACGCTCACTAAGTTTTCAAATAATAAGCAAAAATGACTGCGAAATAGTTTTAAGTGACATGATTTTAGTAAGGTTCGTTTTACTTAATGATTTCAAACACAAAAAAACTGGGCACAAAATGATGCATTTTATGTCCCTTTCACTATAAAATATAAAATCACTTAGAACATTGTCGCACTTAACTTTTTGCAAATTTTTATCTGTTTGGAGTGCCATAAAGTTATTAGTGGCATTTTCATCAAAATTTCATTTCTGCCAGACATTTTTTTTTAAAAGTTCACTAGATTAAAAAAATATACATGTAGTTGATTTTAATCAGATTTAAAAATATTACAACAGCTGCCAGAATTACAAAGCAATAGGAATGTTTTTTCCTTCTCCTGTAAAATTTCAGGAAATGCACTTAGCACTTTGTCGCATTCACCCCTCGAAATGTATTTTGTACGTTATTGTTTAATCTTAAATAAAGCGTTCAATATTAATTTACTACCGTGCCTGGTTTCATGTCTTTCACAGGTGTATAATTCGCCCCTTTTAAAGCACGGATTTGTTGGACTACAGTCCCTGGCAAGCGGATTTTCAAAGTACGTGCGTCCCCGCGACTGGACCCTGGTGTGGACACTTGAATTAGCCGTGGAGATGCTCGTCTTTTCCTGCATCCCCGTAATATAGTTTACAGCTTCCACCCTGATCAAATGCAATAAAGCGATAGCGGTGAATTGGGATGACATATCACAGCGCATCGCGGTAAAGTCCCGATGGATTGCCGCGATTTACAGGTAAGAGAGTGACGACATTAATGCTGCATACAGTGTAGAATGCATATAAACTGACAGGAATTCCAACATTAATTATTTAGAGGAGAAATGAAAAATAAAATTTATCTACTGACAGTATTGGATTATACGAGGGGCGTTCAATAAATACCCAGAAAAGTGCTCTCAATTCTTCATATATCATCGAAAATAAATGAAAATGCTACAAAATGTAGATTAGGGAATACTGAGTTGATATGTCAAAATTAGATTGTCTTTGGATAAATAATAAGTAAATGCGAGTCCCCATAGCAACGTCATGTGACGTCATCCGGCCCAATTTTGTCTCTTTTTACATGCGCTAAAACATTACTTGCCACTTACCTATTTTTCAAGCTACCTTTTCTTAAATTGGGTGAATATTAATATGAAAAGTAAGCGTTACGCCAATAACGTCAAATTATAAATGTGACACCATTAAAATATTTGGCAGGCATACGGAGTTGGTCGTCGCTTGAAAATCAGTGTTGAACGGAGATGTGAGATAACATTTTGTGTTCTGAATCGAAAATCGAGGAAAGAGACAAATGCTATGCTGAAAAAAGTTTAAGGGACAATGCCCTGAAGAAAACAACATTTTATTAGTGGGACGTGACATTTAAAAGTGGTCAGGAGAATATTGCTGACGACTTGTGTTACAGACATGAAAAATAAAGCTCAGTCACATTTAATAAATTAAAGAGCTCCTGGATAGGGCATCAGATCAGTGTCCAATTTCTTCAATACAACAGGAACATCATATGAACAGTATTTATTTATTCTTAGGAAGGTGTAAACATGCATTTAATGGTAATAAACATTGAATCAATGGTAATCACGAGTTGTATTGATTAATTGAGTGTGATATGACAGCATCATAATGACGTTGGACAGCTTTTGAGATGAAGGCGTTGCCTAGGAGACGACAAATAAATAATTTGCATGTTCTGAAATCAGTAATTTAGGTATTTGCATTCAGTATGTTCATATCCGTCATATTTTCAAATTTTAGCAAAATGAGCCCATAAATAAAGAAATGAGAGCACTTTTCCGGGTATTTATTGAACAACCCTCATAACCATATTTACATAAAATTTGGCATTCTTTGTACTACCTTTTTAATACGTTCAGTTTGTTTTTTCAATGTGACCGTATTATGTAAAAACTATCTGCATATAGTTAAAATCCAATATTTGAGTCAGTATCATAATAATAAGAAAATGAAAAATGTCATATCAGTGTAATTGATGTTTGTATCTATATAGATAAACTTACAAAAGAATGGTGAAATGTTTTTATCTTTAACATGAAATCATGCATATTTATAGAAATACTAAGATAAGATCAGATTATTCACCTGTACAAGAAATGACAAAACTGAGGGTAGTAAGTATGAATGAATAAGGAGATAAATCGCTTATGTATCAAAGAACCTCTCCTAAAAGTACTTAGAAATCCAAAAAGAGTTGCTTAATAACAAACAGTCCACGCGCTCTGTTCAAGAGCTTTTTGATAATTCAATCGGTGAGTGTAATTTGACATTCCGCTGTATACATGTATATACTATAATTAAATTTTAAATAACTCTGCAAAAGCAAACAAACATTATAGCAAAATTTACATTTCACAATTAAAAGATATTATTTAACTAAATTTTAAGGTAGCACATAAATTTTACGAGATGTAATAATCTTTAAAAGATTAAAGATAAAGAAAGTTTTGAAATAAAGAGATGTATTACAAAATGCCAAAGGTTTTTACTTCCCTGGTTACTGCATTGAAATAAAAATTAAGACGGTATTAACTAAATTATAAGAAGACGAATTTAATAGTTGCACGAATATACGCAAGGAAAATCTGAAGCTTCTTTATGTACTACGTATTCCTTTTAGAACATATAAGCTACATGAAGGCATTAAATAGTCCTTTTAGCAGAATACTTGGTTGATAGATTAATTCAGTAAAAATAACTAAATATTAAAGTAAGTGTAGATTCTGCAAGCTTGTCAATGTATTGTAACATTATACTAGACCGTCTGCGTGTTTACCCTTCGCAGTGACGAGATATTCCAATGTTGTTTTAACACGTGTCAATAGGATAAGGGGCTAATTGTCAACTTTTGCCGATATGTGAACACGTTTAGGAAAAATGATACATGTGGTATTAAAAGCACGTTTTCCTTATATAATATTTGTTAAACTTTTGAAGTATGCTTTAAAAATTATTAACAACAATAATGGCTTACACATTATATCTTTCTATAAAGAGGATATTATGTACTACCACTGAAAAAGTGATGTTCAAATTAAGCTTGATATAACATATTCGTTAAATTTGTATGCATAAGAAACTATTCAATTTTAAGTCTACATACACTATCGAATAACTTATATCTATTCATAATGTGTGTTTGTTTTAATTGTATATAAGACAAATAACATCGCAGACCGTTCTTTATCTTTTGATTATATAAAAATAAATAAAATACTACATGTACTTTTATATGCCAAGTATAATTGTAGCAAACCAATCTAAAGGAAATAAGCAGTAGTTCAAAAAGAACAACGCCGTTTTTATGTAATTCCTATTATACTCTACGTTTTCGTGATGAAAATAAATTTTTAAATATTATTCCCTTTAAGTTATTAAATGTGTATTTGATAAAAGTAAAGTTTCATAAAGATACAATAATTAATTTATAAGATATTTGCAATAAACGCGGTTGAAATAGTTCGTAATATAATTCGTTAAGGGTATAAATATGCGCCTTAGCAAACCTTCGCGATGACTGCCTTTGATTCATCGCGATCCATCACAATCCAGCGCGGCCCGCTGAGATTTTCCATCGCACGTCGCCGTGGAACTTTATGCACAGTAGATCGCGTTGTCTTTAAAAATCATTGCGATTGATAGCAGTCTTCAATAGTGGTCCATTGTAAAAAAATCAACACGATTTCCTATTCAGGGTAAATATTTGTGCTAGTGGTAACGCGGGAAAAGCAAAATCCACGAGCCAGAGACTTTATGGGTATGTTAGTTGTGTGTATCATACGTTTATTGTTCTCTGCGCTGCTGTGATTAACAGTCTAAGGCTGCATTTAAGTGACTTGGCTTTCCCTATTAATTATTCATCTTTCTTTTTCACTTTACCCCACACCCGACCTTTTACCTATCCTTAGCCCACCGCATCAACCCCCTTTATTCTGTATTTTGCATACTACTGGTTCTTCCCAGGAAAGATGGCTTCGCGTGTAACGGTGCTACACATCGGGCACGTTAAAGAACCAAACAGTCTATTCGCAAAGAATTAGGCTAAGTTAGCCGTACAGGCATTTATGTGAAAGGATTTCTCTCACTCTGTCCTGCTGGTCAGATCATTCTGTGTCTGTACTAGTAGAGGATGAATTTCGCGTCCTTTGTGGCTGTGTTTGTTATGTGCAAAGCGTCTTTGAACGTGTTTATCATGAAATCCTCCGTGAAATTTACCTTTGCCTTTTTTCTTTTAGTTATTAAATTAAAAATAAAATCACGTTATTAAGGCTTAAGATTGCCACGAGACAGGTTTAGTCAATATTTGTTTTTGTACATCATTCCAAATTATTTTTTTGACTGAATATCTGATATCCATTGAAACGGTTCTAAATTTCACTTCGGGGAACATTTGTCTACAAAACTCTTTTCAGATCGTATTCTTTGACTTTGAACTGATAAACAAACAATAAATAAATAAACGTTGAATTTATAAAGGAAAACATTGAATTTATAAATGATACTTACAGATCAGCTCACGCGGAAAACCCATTTTACTCGATCCTCGGAGGATGGCCAAAACGAGTACCAAGGCTCCGACTCGAAGTATGTTCGAGTCAGCCATTTTCCGTCAAGGAATTTCGCTATCTGACTCCGAGGATTTATGCGAAGTCACTCGAAAGAAGTCCTCGAAGTGACTCGAGATGAAATCCAATTAGCGGAATACACACCTACATTTGTATATTGGTTTCTTTTGTTTCCGAGTCGCTTGACGGAATTCTTTCGAGTGGCTCCGAGACGAAAATTAATTACCTATACAAATTTAAATAAGCCTTCGAGTAACTTCGAGGACAGATTTCAGATTACTCGGAGCAGGGTGGTTATATTTTACATAGTGATACGCGACATAACACAATATTTGTAAATAAAAATAATACTGAATTGTAAATAAAAATATTACTGAATTGTAAATAAAATAATACTGAAGTATTTTTACCTTACTTTAAGATAAAGCAAATTTTTCTGTTTACTTATGATATTTTATTACATTTTGAATGGATACGGCAGTAGTATTTTTTATCCTATTTATTATTTAATGAATAAAAGAAAGACAACTTTCATGATGAAAATTAATCATTTCTCCAATAATTTTCATTAATTGATAAAAGTCACTTTTCTTTCATGGCCATTATCTTAACGTTTATCTAGTACCATATAGTTTGTAATTTAGTCCATTTTACATCAATGTATTTCTAAATTTAATTTGCACTGTCAGAAACTATTTCAATATTATATTTAACAAATCTCTATTCTTTAACGGCAGTTATTTGAAATTCTGTTTAGTAATACTTTTAATTAACTTTTCTAGCGGGCGTAATTTTAAAGTTTATCTAGTTATAAATTATTCAAAATTTAGTGCATTTTTTTTTACTTTATTTTTTAATTAAATTTGCAAAGTCAGAAATTATTTCTATACTATCATACAACAAAGCAGTGCTTATTTGGAAATTTGTTTAATTATATATGATTGATAATTTACATGTATTCCGTCCAACATAATTTACCTTTAAATCTAATTCGCATGTATTTCAATATCATACTAAACATCTTACCTTTGGCGGGTGTTATTTTAACGTTTATTTTTATAGCTCTTTGATGTAATTTCCAAAGTCAGAAATTATTTAAATATCAAAATTTAACAAATCACTTTCCTTTAACGGCGGTAATTTCAAAGTTTGTTTAATTTCGTATGGTTAATAATTTAGTTTATTATGTTAAATAGATATACTTCATAATCTAATTCGCATGGTCAGAAACTATTTCAATATCAAAATTCACAACAGTTTCATACATTCAAATAAAAAAGAGCTAACTATTTTAAAACAATACGTAAGTAAGGAAATACTGTCTCGAAGTTTCGTCAAATCATCTCGCGGCACTCGAAATGACCGATTTATTGTTTATTACAGACTCGGAGTCGCGCGGAGTGGCCATAAAATACCGGAAATCATTAAAGGGTTACCTGTATATTTCGACTCGGAGTTCCGTCAAGTAATTTCTCGGAGTGACTCGACGAAATTCCGCTAAAGTAATAAAACTATACCAGTTGGTACTCCGAGTCAGAACTAGGCAGTACTCGGAGAAATTCCGCGCTATGCAAGATTTTTTCTTCGAGGAAAAACGGAAAGTGGGTTTTCCGCGTGAGCTGATCTGTATTTGTTCCGCTGTACGATTTAAATAACCTGTACTGCGGGAACACAAGAATGTTAGATATGTTTACATTCAGTAGGGGCCAGAAATTGACAGGAGGTATCAATACTTACTTGCTTTCAAGAAAAATAGAAAAAAAAACGACATGATCCATTCTATTATCTTCAATATGCCGCTTTCTGATTTGTCGAGACATGTTGACAGACAAGCGGGCCAAGATGGCCATAGGTCGCTCACCTGAGAAACACACCTCATCAGTGTAAACATGTTTGACCTAGTTATTTCATGAAAAAAAATATTCTGAATAATTTTCATTAAGATTGGTCCAAAATATTCAAAATGTTATAAAAACAAGCATTCTTGAGCAATAAAGTTGCTTCTAGAGTTAATAAAAGCGTTTCCTTTGATTTGACCTAGTGACCTAGTTTTTGACCCCACGTGACTTAGATTCAAAGTAATCCAGTTCTTCATTATAATAAGGTTCAATAAAAAATGCCCCCTAGAGTGTAAACAAGCTTTATCTTTGATTCGCCTGGTGACCTAGTTTTAATTGTACATGACCCAAATAGAATTAATCCGAAATAATAGGTAAGGGTAGATTTCTCGGAAGCAAAAAGCACCAAAAGTACAGCCTCAGAGGCAGGCAAAAGCAAAGTAGTCCAACAACAACATGGCGCTTTAATGGAAAAATATTACAGAACAATGATGAATATACAAAGGGAATGCTACGTTCCTTAATTACAGTTAAACTACAATTAACTTACATAGATAAAAAAGACAAATAAGATACACAGTAGGGCACCGCTTAAGACTCACAAGCATACAAACGCAACCCTATAAACAGGAAAAAACAATCGATTACCGCCTTTGGGTTCCGGCAGCCAAAAGAAAAAGGAGCCGCGAAATCTAAGTTAAAATAAAGGGGGAGGGGATGCAAAAAGGAGTGGAAATGCAAGGGGAAAGAAGGGGGCTATTGGGGGATTACGGAATAGGGAAAAGGGCATAAACAAATAAGAAAACATACGCAACAGACAATACAAGACAGACAGAAATCCAGTTGAAAATAGGAGCACCGCCTTGGAACGGTCGTTAACCTATATAAAAGGAATATTCTGACATAGTTTCATGCACTTAAATTTAAAAATGCGTCCCCTTTTGTACAAGGTGTTTCGATTATTTTAACAGGTGTTCCAGTGTTTGTCCCAGATTCGAGACTTGGCCAAAGATCATCAAGATTAACATTTTGACCAAATATCATGAAGGTATGGTCATAAACGTGGCCTCTAAAGTGTTATCAAGCGTATCCTTAGATTTGACTTGATGATCTTGTATTTTAACCAAAATGACCCATATTCAAATTTGACCTAGATGACAATCATTGTCATAAAATTCATGGAGATCTAGTGTGAAATGCAGCTACTATTGCGGACAAAATGTTGTTTATTTGATTTGACCGTATGACCTAATTTTTGACTCCAGATATCCCATATTCAAACTTGATCTAGATTTCATCCAGACAAACATTTTGATCGCATTTTATGAAGACCCGGTGTAAAATGCAGTCTCTGTTACATACACAAGTGTTTTCTTTGATTTGACCTAGTGACCTAGTTTTTCTATTTAAAATTACCCATATTCAAACAAGACCTAGAAATTTCCAAGCAACCATTCTGACTAAATTTCATGAAGATCGTTTGTAAAAATGCAGTCCCTCTTTCATATACAACGTTTTCCTTTGACCATAAGATGATGCCAAATTAACATGTATCAAAGCCCTAGCTACTGTGGTTTAGGACAAGAAGATTTTTAATGTTTTTCCAGTCGGTTGCCATGGCAACCAGAGTTGTGTATGAAATTCATTTCTTTGACTATTTTACAATGAGGGTCATGCAAGGAACATTTCTGTTTTCATCAATTTGGACTGGTGGTTTAGGCTGGGAGGTGTTGATTTATGACGACGAACACCGGACAATTACTGACCACAAACGCTCGCCTTTTAGCACTTCGAGCTCAGGTTAGCTATTAAAGGGAATTCCTATAGTTTTTTATGCGCATCTTTCTGCGCAGCCGACACTTTCTATGGCAAACTGTAGTGAAGTCAACATTTGTTGAAACTTGTAACAGACAATCTTAAATATGAGGAATCTTGAATGAAATAATATTTTTGATAAGTTTTATCAGTAATCAAATATTGATACTGGTTCATTTGTATTGACAAGTATCATGCTTGACAATTATCTTGCCATTTTTGTGTTTGTGTTTTCACATCGCATTTTAGTACAAAGACAGTGTTGTTCATATAATGTAAGACAATTGACTTAGTACTGATAAGACAATATCTCTTTTCAGATTATTTAGTATTCAATTATAGAAATGATTAAGAATTTTGAAACTTTTTTTTTACTTCTAGCAAATATACATGTAATCAATTTGGTCAGGTTCGCGCCATTTTTCGCCCGAACATTGTAAAACATTTGTAACGTTTACTCAATGTAAACTGCCTAATTATAAATATCTTTGTATACATATTCCTCCGTGGCAGCAGGAACATTTTTATTGTCGTGGCGGCCCGGGTTCGATTCCCGACTCTGTCATCATTGTTTTCTTGATTGAGCAAATGAAAGATTGTTTAGAAACAAAAACTCGTATTTTAATGGTCATTAAATGATCAAACTTCAATTTTAAAGAAAGATCTTTTTTTAACCAAAATTTGTATGTCAGTGCCTTTAATGAGAGAAAGTTTATCGATCAAATCACACAATCGGTCAAAACAATAACTGGCGGTCATTATATATAGTAACTTTCATGATATACTATAATCATACTTTTGCACTGTCTATATAATTTCACGAGAGGCCTCCATAGCCGAATGGTAAAGGTTCGAAACCTTAGAAGTTTGAATTCTTCATGCTCATAAACCGTCCGGGTGGCTTATATATGGAATGTCGCCGATTTTAACCTGATGTCTGTCCATGCCTGGAACAATGCCTAGAGGTGCACCTTGGGTCTTCCTCTACCATTAAATGCCACCACATGATCAAACTGTGACAGTGTGGTTATACCCCCACTACAAACCCCCCAAAAATACCAAAAACAAAACATAAAAAGTTCGAAAATATCTAATAAAACAATGCTTAATTATTGACTACTTCATCTGTCAAATTCAGAACGTGGTCAAATTTGTCTTTGAAACATTGAAAGAAGGGAAATGCTTAATTATTTACAAATATATAATCAATTTGATAAACAGGAAATTTTAATGATATACATGTACTGTATATTAGGTGTAAAAATTGTTTGTTTCCGGTACCCCGTCCTTCCCTAAATTTTTGGCCTGAGCCTCAAATGTTTTTATGGCCATGGACAATATTGTTTTCAATTTTGTAACAAAACGTTACAAAACCGAACTTTTTATGCTTTAAACATGGCCAGTGATGTTATAAATCAATTTACTGATGCTTTTAAGGCATAACCCCCTTATTTGTATATTTATTTTTGACACAAACATAACTTCCGAAAAGTCTCCCTTGATAAAAAAAAAAAAAAAATAACCCGACCTACCTATCCTGATTTTTTTAGCATGTTTCCGGAAACCAAGAATATTTTTAGGCCTTACTGGTTTTGTAAAAAGAATCATTTTACTAAATATATCTATATTATTGACCACAGAAGTCTAGCTTACGATTTCTAAAACAGTTCTAATGATATTATGATTAAAACATAAACTCCTATCATATTGCCCATAACAACGAAAGTAATAAAACTATTTTGAATGTAAATGTTAAAAAGATTTAACGTCAGCTATTCAGCAATTATAAATGCCTAAGCATACTTCTGCAGGGAATTTGTATGAATCTGATGACCTGTCGACCCGTTGACATGTCGAAGTGTCGACCTCTCGACCGTCGACCAGTCGACCTGCCGATTTAGTATGTCAACATGTCAGATTTTTTTTTCTTTTCACTCATAAGACCGAATCACGTAGTATAAAAGATCGAATCACTACTGGGTTTACTTTTTGCTTATAACAAACTCTACCCGTATAAGGGTACTAATTTAAAATGAAGCAGTTCACATAGAAAATATTTTGACATTAATTTGTTAAGGTAAGTTTTTGTACAAATAATGTCTGTAAAGTTATTTTCAATAAAATTGAGTTGGTCGACAGTAAGAAAGGAATAATTTTGATAATGTTCAAGTATTATACATAAAATTTGCTAAATTTGTCTTAGAATCGGTTCCTTTAATTAAATTTCAATACACGTTAATTTTGACATAAAGCAAGACATTTAGAAAACGCCCCAAAACGACGTGTCAAATATGAATTTCAATCATTTGATGTTTAAATTTATTACGGGGTGCATTCATTTTGTAATTTGTAGATATCAAAATGTTTATTCCCAGATTGCGAACAAGAATATGTGATATGTACATTTAAAACTGGAATCAAAGTATGTGTAACAAATTATCTCTTGCATTGTTTAATGAAGTTAAGTTGACATTTGAAATATTTGAATATTTTTTAAATAATGACTTCTGTTAAATTTCGAAATAGTATTGCTAAACTAAGAATGTTGTCTCAACATTCTAACATTGAAATTGATATAAAATTTATTAAGATCTGAAAGAAAATAAACTTTATGTAAATAAAACGATTAGAAAGATGAATATTAATCTGTATCAATATTTTGATTTAAAAAAATGTATCTACCGTGATTTAATTTAAACTATCCAATCATGATAAAATTCATTAAAATTTTAAATATATGTAATTTGAACATTTCAGATAGTTTGGCTATATTTTGTCATAAATCGTTTAAAATGAGACATGATAATTAAGGCTTAAATTGTTGGTATGATTGATAAGGATTTAATATTTTAAAATTATATAGTGTTTGATTACAAATCAATATTAAATATATACATAGTAGACAATAAAATTCTGTTCTTTCTTTTTAAATACATAACTTCGTTAATATATATGGCCTTTATATTTTTCATCTTATCGTCCTTAATATAAAAGTATATGAAGAAAACAAGCACAGTTTGTATTAAAAAAAAAAATACATGAGTCAGTTCTGTGACTTGCAGACGGTTTGACATATAATGAGCTGTATTTATTACATTATTCATAAGTAAAACGTTTCTACCGTAAAGGGTAATACAGGAATCGATTTGTGCATTTGAATCAGGAACGGATTGACAAAAAGATAAAGTATTATCGAAATATTCCTAGAAAGGATTATCTGTCATACTAAATATTTAGGTTTTAATGACGAAAGAAATCATTGATGGCCTGTTGACAATTTTTTTTTATTTCATTGAAAACTAGAAACCCTTTTAAACTTAATTTAGTTACAATAATTGGCAGACTGGAACTTTAAAGGTTTAGAATTGAGTCCAACTAGAGAAAATATATGCATTGTAAAAAACTCACAATCCTAGCGATAGATCCGGCACTCCTAATGCCCAAAGCCGGGAGTTAATACATTTTTAAACAAAAGCTGTTACATTATTAATACTGAGATATTCATACTAAGCCTTATTGGCGTAATTTAACAGACAACAGTCACTAGTTTGCATTTGGAATCCTGGTGTTAGCATAGCTCCAAATAGAGATATTAAGACTTTATGTAAGTATTGCAAGTTCATTGCGTCTCAATTTTAAGCTTGACGAAAAGTTGATAATGAAGTAAAAAAATATCACAATATTTGAACCTCAGATATATTCATGTACGTGTACGTCATCTCGTGCTCTCACCCTACGTTTCTGTTAACTGCTCTACGTTTCCGATAGAGGATACATTAAAACATTATATACAAAGAAGTCAATCGTCTGCAAAATGTGGCGATTAAGTTAAACATCTTATTTACATTTGAAATTTAGTCATACAAGTTGAGGCACATTCAGGTCATAGTAAAATAAACAAAAAGGTCATTATGACCCTATATCGCTCACCTGAGTAATATGAGCTACAAATATCAAATGTTAAACTGATGCTAGATAATTAAGAAAGTAGGTCAGTAAGTCACATTCATGGTCACTGGAAGTCCGTTTTAAGATCAGTGTGCAAAACTGTACATGTCTCCCAAATTTCAAGGCTGTATCATAAATAACGAGAAAGTAGGTCGGGACAGGGCCTCTTTTCACCCCAGGGGTATTTTTCAAACAATCTTGTTTGAAATCAACTAGGTTATGATACATACCAAATATCAGAGGTCTTTGGCCTTAAAGTTGTTTTTCCTACACAGGTCTATGTAACACTTGGAACACCCTGGGTGGGGCCTCTTTTCAATAATGGGACATAATTTGAATAATCTTCGTATAGAGGACAACAAGGCAATGCCACAGACCAAATACCGAAAGCCTAGGCCTTCCAGATTTATAAAGTAAAAATATTGACCCCCTAGGAAGGACCTCTTTTCACCCCAGGGTAATAATTTGGACAATATTGGTAGAGGATCATAAGGCAATGCTACATACAAAACATCAAAGGCCTAGGTCTTTTGGTTTCAGACAAGAAGATTTTTTCCAATACAAGTCTATTTTGTGAATCTACATATGACCCCGGCCTGGGGGATAATTTGAACAATCTCAGTAGAGGACCACTAGATGATGTTACATAAAAAGTAACAAAGCCCTAAGCCCTGTGGTTTTGGACAAGAATATTTTCAAAGCTTTTCCTATACAAATCTAGGTAAACCATATTACTTCGAGGGCGGGGCCATATTTGACCATAGGGGGATAATTTGAACTTACGTGATGCCACATACTAAATACCAAAGCCCTAGCTACTGTGGTTTTGGACAAGAAGATTTTTAAAGTTTTTCATTCTGTTGCCATTGCAACCAGAGTTCTACATGGATTTCAATTTTTTGGGCAATTTTGATAAGGGGCTACCCTAGGATCATTCCTGTGAAGTTTGTTGTAGATCTGCCCAGTAGTTTTGAAGAAGAAGAATGTTAACACACGATGGACGACGGACGACGGACATCAAGAAGATGTTTTAAATTTTAAATATAGCCATTCAGGGAAAATAAGCCCCGACCCCTTGCGGCCATGTTTTTTTTTACCGAAACAGAATGGCTTAGGCAATTTTTGTAGAGGGTCACCTAGAGATTATTTCTACAAAATATTTTTTAACAGTTTTTGACAAGAAGATTTTAACAGTTTTTCATTTCGGTTGTCATGACAACTAGAGTTCTGCATGAACTTGATTTTTTTTTTCGCAATTTTGAAAGGGAGCTACACAAGGATTATTCGTGTAAGGTTTGGTGTAAATCTGTCCAGTGGTTCTGAAGAAGAAGAATTGTTGACGGACAACTGACGAAGGACATCAAGCGGTCACAAAAGTTCACCTTGTCACTACTACGTGACAAGGTGACATTGACTATAGCTACGCGAAACCGGTCAAATCAATGTTTTGGTGTCTTAAATGTAATAAAACATCAAACTGCATATTCAGTTACATAACATTGTGCAAAAAGAAATACATCAACATCGTAAATATATTTTACAACATGTAAATGAAGTCTCCTAAAATTTGAAATTTAATCGATCATTCAAGTTTAGTGATAAAATAAACAGGATTTTTTCTGGCGCAGTCAAACTTGGTCTGGCGTATTACAAAATGAATTAACTTCACGAATTTGTACTTCAAAAAGTAATAAGACGTAAAATATTTCATACATATCTATTATAATAACTAGTGCAGTTTCGATAAATCATGTATTTTCTAATTTCACAGAGAACCGTTCTTAAACCAAAATTTAGCATTTTGTTTTCCGCATTGAATGTTTTAATGTTAATGTGAAGTATTGAAGCATTCATTCTTTATCTAAAGTGTTTCTCAAGTATCCTAATCTCTCGTAACCGTTATTGGTGCACCTTTTATCATTGTTCATATAAAAATAAACTAAACTACATGTTGTCACTATCAAACGTTTTCTTTTAGAAAGGTACGTAATTAAACAGATGTCGCATCCACAGAACTTTTCCTTTAATCTTATACGTGCACAAATCTATTTCTGTCTGTCTCAAACTATTTATTATTGTATTTATATAATATCAATCTTGGGAGGAATTTATCCTGGAACTGTAATTAATGTGTATATGATATTTGTCATGACGTCTAATCACGACGTTTTCTATTTTCATTGTTATGACATTAAAATATTATTATGTTTAATCGAATTAGTGTATATCTTATAGATAAAAAAATAAATAAATTAATAAATATATATTATATTGATGTTGATTTATTATTATGCATAAGTGTTAGTGTTTTTTTATATATATATATATATATATATAATATATAATTATATATATATATACTCTACCGCTAGTATGTTAGTATTTTTTTTCTATTCTAACATTTGATGTGTTCTCAAGATTATTTTGAATTAATCTTAAATACAGAACACGCAATGACAATGATCTGACTATTTTCTTAAACGTGTAATCAAAGTCTTTGAGAAAAATGTCTGTATTGCCTCTCTAATACTTATCTCCTATAGTTATTTTTGACCTTATTAAATGTATCTCATGGTTATCAGATCCCGTGATTGGTCTATAACTCCATGCATAGAAACTAAATCTGCAGTGCTGAACCGAATTAAAATTAAAGTCAGTTATTTTGTGTACTCACTAGTTCTATGTGATAAAATGACTGTATGTTTCTTATTATATTTATAGACATACAAGGGATATGTTAATCTTTATCTAATGCATTATAATCGATATGTAACCACGATTTGTGACATAATGCAAAAATATTATTTCTTACTACAGCACATGTAACTAGTAAAATGTATGCGCCTTAGTGAACCATTGGCATTATATAGATGTGATGGAACCATGTTATATGTTTTGTTTTGGCATTTAAATTGTAATGTTTCAGATATAGGAACATTGTTTTTCTTAACAGTTCATAAGATAATGCTTGAAACTCAGATTACTTCTTGATCATACTGTATGAAAAGTTCGTTGCTTGCATTTCACAATTGCTAATACATACCAGATAGACCACACTATACTGAATACTTAAGAAAAGAAAGGATCTGTATACGCAAGAAAAATACTTAGACATGGGTCGTCGGATTCCGGCAAAACTACTTTGTAAGTATACTTTAACAATCATTAATATACATATAGTTTTAAACGAAAAATGTTCTGACAGAATTCTGCTAAGAAATATGTGCTTCGAACATATAAAAGTGTAATCTTTGTTATGCAAGGAAGTATGTACATCTAAACTCCATGTCGCGAGCAGAGTAGTGGTTATTTGTAGGCTTTCTAGTGGATTTCCGAAAAAAAGGATGTTCTGGTGGATATGTTTCAAGGGAAAGTGACTTTACGAATACAATTGTGTTAAATCAATTTTAAATATTTTTTTATCTTTTACATTAAGATCAAGTTTTAACCCGTGAACATTGGATTCTACCTGTAACAGCTTCTGGCTGTTTATCTAGTAATAATATTGCTACTCGTGGAATGATACTCTGGTCATATTGTGACACAACCACATATCCTTTATTTACTACATATTAATTGAAATATATCAACGGAATATTTCAGGATATTCCATCGTGAAAATTTACTGGTACATAGACATTATTTCAAATAAACATTGAATAATTGAACTTCATCAACATAAATTATTGTTTTAGAGTTGAGGAATAAGGTATACATTTATAAAGCATTTTTAGTTTTTCTTAAAGAGAATTCCTATAGTTTTTTTCCTTTCATAGAATTTTTTCAAATTCACATATATGATAGAAAAATCTGTGCTAAAAACAATGGGTCACCAGGCTTGTTTTTGTGGAAAATTGTCTTTTACACACCCACTGTTGCTAAAACTGCCAGCGATTTTTCAACATTTTCATAACTTTCTGCTTTTTGTATAAATATCATCCAAAATATACATCAAGATAGCACAATAAGGTTTATTCTTTTTTACAGATTTTAATATATACTTATTTGATATTATAGGCATATTTGTAATACTATATCCTTACAATAATGGGTACAAATGAAAAAAATATCTTGTTTCATATTCACTTTTGTGAACTTTTTCCAATGAAAAATACCCATAGTGAAGAATATTTTTTTTAAATTTTGAAAAATCTGTTTCCTAGATTTCTTTTCTGTTTTTCTTGTGTATAAATAAATGTATTGTGAGCATAAAAATGGCTAAAAATGTATGGGTCACCAGGCTAAATTTTATGTTAAGACCACTTGAATACAACACATGAACCTGACCAAATTGATTACATGTATATCTGCTAGAAGTTAAAAAAAGTTTTAAAAATTCTTAATTATTTCTATAATTGAATACTAAATAATCTGAAAAGAGATATTGTCTTATCAGTACTTAGTCAATTGTCTTACATTATATGAACAACACTGTCTTTGTACTAAAATGCGATGTGAAAACACAAACACAAAAATGGCAAGATAATTGTCAAGCATGATACTTGTCAATAAAAATGAACCAGTATCAATATTTGATTACTGATAAAACTTATCAAAAATATTATTTCATTCAAGATTCCTCATATTTAAGATTGTCTGTTACAAGTTTCAACAAATGTTGACTTCACTACAGCTTGCCATAGAAAGTGCCGGCTGTTCAGAAAGATGCGCATAAAAAACTATAGGAATTCCCTTTAATAGCTAACTTGAGCTCGAAGTGCTAAAGGGCGAGCGTTTGTGGTCAGTAATTGTCCGGTGTCCGTCGTCATAAATCAACACCTCCCAGCCTAAACCACCAGTCCAAATTGATGAAAACAGAAATGTTCCTTGCATGACCCTCATTGTAAAATAGTCAAAGAAATGAATTTCATACACAACTCTGGTTGCCATGGCAACCGAATGTAAAAAAACATTAAAAATCTTCTTGTCCTAAACCACAGTAGCTAGGGCTTTGATACATGTTAATTTGGCATCATCTTATGGTCAAAGGAAAACGTTGTATGTGAAAAAGGGACTGCATTTTACAAACGATCTTCATGAAATTTAGTCAGAATGGTTGCTTGGAAATTTCTAGGTCTTGTTTGAATATGGGCAATTTTAAATAGAAAAACTAGGTCACTAGGTCAAATCAAAGAAAACACTTGTGTATGTAACAGGGACTGCATTTTACACCGGGTCTTCATAAAATGCGATCAAAATGTTTGTCTGGATGAAATCTAGATCAAGTTTGAATATGGGATATCTGGAGTCAACAATTAGGTCATACGGTCAAATCAAAGAAACAACATTTTGTCCGCAATAGTAGCTGCATTTCACACTAGATCTCCATGAATTTAATGACAATGATTGTCCTCTAGGTCAAATTTGAATATGGGTCATTTTGGTTAAAATACAAGATCATCAAGTCAAATCTAAGGATACGCTTGATAACACTTTAGAGGCCACGTTTATGACCATACCTTCATGATATTTGGTCAAAATGTTAATCTTGATGATCTTTGGCCAAGTTTCGAATCTGGGACAAACACTGGAACACCTGTTAAAAAACTGAAACACCTTGTACAAAAGGGGACGCATTTTTAATTTTAAGTGCATGAAACTATGTCAGAATATTCCCTTTATATAGGTTAATGACCGTTCCAAGGCGGTGCTCCTATTTTCAACAGGATTTCTGTCTGTCTTGTATTGTCTGTTGCGTATGTTTTCTTATTTGTTTTATGCCCTTTTCCCTCCTCCGTAATCCCCAAATATTCCCCTTCTTTCCCCTTACATTTCCACTTCTTTTTGCATCCCCTCCCCCTTTACTTTAACTTAGATTTCGCAGCTCCCCTTTCTTTTGGCTGCCGGAACCCAAAGGCGGTAATCGATTGTTTTTTCCTGTTTATAGGGTTGCGTTTGTATGCTTGTTAGTCTTAAGCGGTGCCCTACTGTGCATCTTACTTGTCTTTTTTTCTATGTAAGTTAGTTGTAGTGTAACTGTAATTAAGGAATATTATTTCCAACCTTTAAGAGTACAGGTTAACAATCTTATTCAAATTGCTCCATGACTGATAAAATATTTGCACTATCAAAGTTGCCTACAGACATGCCTCACTGACTTTGAAATATGTTTAACACCATTTTACGTAAACGTTTTCATAGTATCGATTTCTAAATTATAATATATTGCACATCCTGTTGACTTTATCGAAGTATCTTGTTTTCATACAATTAATGTATCATATATCGTATGTTACAAATGCATTTGTGCCAAGCTTGAAGGCTGATTCTTTTGCTGTTAGATTTATTTTCAAACAACTGGTCTTCTCTTCTTCTTCAGATTTGCTCGGCTTCACATCGATGATTTTGATACTGCTAACCTTTCAAAGAACGAAACACCATCTTACTTTAGTTAAGAAATATCAGGTAAGTAAGCCAAAAGTAAACCGACATGTAAGTTGAAGCATACGAACTACAAGGCAGTACCCATTTTATCAAATAGGTTCTAGTTGGCCCTTCACTGCTTTGCACAAAATATGTCTAAGTCAAGACATGGAAGTTCCAAGGTGTTATTCGGAAATATTAGTATAATCTTTTAAGAGAGTCGTCAAAATATAATATAGTCGTTAATTTATGGAACATATCATTTCAAGCAGTGTTCTGTAATAGCCTTGTCATGATTTGTTTTAGATAAAATACATCTTAGCCTGTATGTTACCAGTTGGTGCTGCCTAATAGTCCTGGTTTCTATTGTTGAAAATTACTTTGTTATATGTTGTTATGACTACTCGGTAGAAATGTCTAATCTCTGTTTTTAATGACTTTTATGAATGTAGACTTTCAGAAAGATTAAAAACTATATTTGCAGAATAGTCTATATAGACATTTTTTGTGTTAGATCAATAAAAAATCTAAGAAGGTAATCAAATATACCTGCCTCTATTTTATGTAGCATCTAAAACGTTTACAGTTGCAGGTATCAACGCCTTTTTTGGTTTAAATTTTCAAAATCACTTCTTAAGAGTAATCTGTGTAATTTGATGCGCGCGGTGACGCACACCTAGGATTCATAAAGTGAATCAAATTTGTATTTGCAGGAATTGAATCACCCGCACTTTGAATATCATTTAATTAATTTCTTACATCATGTATTTAAAAACAACATACATAGCTACAGTTCTTCAAAAATTATTTATGAAACTAGCATAATAACATAGTCACGTATTTTTGTTGTTTTGTTTTTTTGTAAAGGAATGAGTTTGACTAGACTAGGCTATAAGTTTGCTTTGATTACAAGATTCTTCCAATATAATATTGAAAATAAAGAACAGATCGTGACGCCTGCATGCTATGATAGTGGAATAACTATTTTCTATCAAGATAAGATTTTCGTAGAATCTCTTGGTAAACTGAGCACCTCGAACATAACCTAGAAAATATTTCCGTAAATTCTTCACCGTTATTGAAATCTAATATTTATGCTGTGGGTATAGTCTTAGAAAGCTAACAATAGTTTGCAATGAAATATAAGTATATGTTTCATATTAGACGAAAAACGTGTGTGCAGAGGGCAACGACAAACATTTTAAGAAACTATTTCATTGCTTGTATCATGAAGTAAGTCACCCGACACTGTAAACTGACTCCCGTCCCTATGTTTTCTTTTTCTGCAATATTTCTCATCATTTACAATGGTAGTAACTCCAGAAGGTTCTTTCTCTACTTATTGCCATGGTTTCGAACATATGAACTGTCTTCCAGTGTCTTACAACTTTGTGAGGCAAATTCCCATTGATATATTTTAGTGATAATCTGCTGCCGTTATTGTCAGTTATTATCCTAGGACATAATGTGTTATCTTAAGAACCGCAGTCAGTCTACAAATTTATGGCCTGCGCTCAGCCGCTAAGCCTGTATTGGCTCATCAGACCACGGAAATGTGATTTTTTTTTAAATGTAAAACATTTTTAGCTGAGGATATGTGTAATGAATGAAGCTATACTTAAAAAGTCTAAAACGTTTAAAATATGAACTTATAAAACAAAATCGACTGCATAATACAAAAATATATTGTTATTGCTTTGATAATTTGATGTTGATATTATAACAAAATAAAATCAAATGATCGAGACATATGCTCAATGTGCTTTAAAATGCTAAAAAAAAGTGGTTGAAATTTGGCAGGGGCGTAAAAGAGAGGGAAACCTGACCTCCAAATATATGTGGCTATATGCTTTTGAAAAAATCCAAAACAAGTTCGAAGGTATGCAGTCTATTTCTGTGCAAGTTGTCTTTTTGACAATGTGTCATAACCCTAGGAAACACTGCTTTCAGTTTATGATATATTGAAGACGCCATACCAGTACCTTCGTCACTTAATATCTACATACGGATTTTGACGAGTAAGAACAGTGAAGCGGATGTTAATCTTTGGAAGCAGATTAAGATTAAGATTTGTCCTGTTGTGGATACATTGAATGCGTTGTTTCCTGAGACATTGATTGGGGCCGTAGCGACTGTCCTAATGTAAAACGTTTACTCAAGAAAAAAGCAACATAACTTCGTTCGGTATTATTCTGTCTAACATCCAGATCATTGAAATTGTAAATACATGTTGAAAATTCAAAGATTTCAACAGCAGCTGGTAATAATATCAGTAAGAAAATTCCTTTCTGTATGAACTTTCACCAACTTTAGGAATCTTTGGAAACCGAAATGCACTCGGTAAAGGAAAATGTCAAAATCATTTCCAGTATTTCTTAGTCACCAATCTGTCGATCTGTAGACGGAAATCAGGTTTAATTGCTATTTAAATAATCCTTTCAATTGGAGTCACTTATTTTGAGACCTAATAGCATATTTCGTCAATAATATGTTTAATAATGAACAGAAGTATGAATTCTGTGAAATTTTATTGTCATTTTGAATTCCGCAACTCCGTTCTCAGAAATCCGTGATACAAAACTTGTTCGAATAAGTTCTACGTTAAGGTTCACTGTCGTCGTCTTTAGAAATATTCATTTTGTTTCTTCAATAGAATACAAACATTGACTTCCCTTTACTTTTTATTTCAACTCCTTATATAAAATACATTTTGTTTTGGTGTGGGACTTAAATCTAAAACTAAATGTCATAAAAAGATATCCCGATTTTAGGTTACTTCTAAACATTTATACATGTTTTACATTTTCAAATTTTTCAAATGCTGAATCATAAAAACGCTCAGAATCATAATCTTCTCTAGAATATATTCCTCCCTCTCTTAAATGACCCTTATTTTTTGTTAATGACCACATGAAATTTTGTATGATAGTTAATTGCCTTACAACTGTCAGGGTTTCTCAGAAGTTAACTGTTCACAAGATTAATCTAGGGTTACATTTACCACCTTTCACCATGCTGTACGGTTAAGTCATCAGAATAGGATGGGCTATTTAAGAGACTAAAGTTAACCATGCTACCGACACTGTCGATGTTACTCATCTCATGGTATATTTAACAACCGCAATAAAAGCCTCTAAATCAGTCTGATTCCGTTCACAAAGAAGTAAAAATATTATAATACAGATACGCATGTAAACAATGTTAATAGATATATTGAGAAAATGCGAAGTACTTGTACATTTTATATGTGTAATGCAAACGAGCAAAATTTAAAACTATAATGTAGCCATTTTGTAGGGAGTACCCTTCAGGAAACAAAGATTGGTGATATATTCATTTCTATTTCTAATTTCAGCTTAGCCATATGATACTTTTACATATGCTACAGGTTAGATAGATATGTCTGGCATCTGGCTTATATTAATCATCATTAAAGACTTGTTAATATGTTAAGTAATAACATATCATTTGTATTTACATCACTAAATGGCTTGGAACTGTTCAAGTATTTACCCGAAACCTGATTACGCATGTGCTATTGCAAACTTGCTAATATACTAGTAGTATAGTAATTGTTTGTGCGGCAACACTTTTTTCAATTTTAATTAGCCACCTTCATTTAAAAAATCCAACACTGACCAATTCAAATTTAAAAAATCCAAAACCAATAAAATACTAACTCAGCGTATTTGTACCCTGTAAATCTTTGATGGATGTAAGGTTGAAGGGTCAATCTGGCCTCACCCGTCCCCTCAACCTCTTCTAAAAATCAATACCAAGCAATTCAAAAAACATCTTGTTTTATGAACGTAAGTGGGTTGAAACACCGTCTACCCACACAATTAAAAACCCCCAAAAGTTTAAATCCATTGTAAAAACATATTTTATATAAAATATATTTCATTTAAAACACTAAGAAACAATTTTCAATAGAAGTGCCCTTATTGATAAAACACAACGCATTAGATTTTTACTACGTTTATTCATGCATAAAGCGTAGTAAATATTGGTCAGACAAAAAGAGAGTTTATCATGCGGAGTGACAATCGATACTAGCTGTCAATCATTTCTCACTAGAGAGAAATCAATATCATTATTGCCAGTGTTGAAAGCATTAAAAGCTTGGACAAGCAAATATACCTGGGAATACCTCCTTTAGTACAAAAATTTTCACTAGCGAGAAATGTTCCCTACCCCATTTGGCGGACCTTCCACAGTCTCGAAATGCACGGAAGGTTCACCTGAAGTAGTGAAATGTATGAACAATAACGTGATCAAAGTTATCAGTCACACAGATCCGTACTTCAGTCGGACAGTTTTCATAACTTCATAAGATTAATTTATCTTTAATATTCCAAGTATGCTAGAGGTAAACCGTTTAATTATAAATATCGATATTTACACACGTTTATACACAAGCGTTCATAGCTCAATCGGTTAGATGGGACGAAATAGTTTTTATTACCGCCACGGTCAGGGGTTCGATTCCAGGACCAGGAGGATTTTTTCTTTTGTTTTTTGGTAAAAGTGGGGGTTTTCTTTAATAATTTTAAATACATATAATATAAATGAATCAAAAACAAATATATTGGGTAAAAAAAAGGAAATTTATTGATAGTATCAATCCTCAGTATGTTACAACAAAAAATGGTAGACTTATGTTAAAAGCTCAATGTGCATCCTGCGGTAATATAAAAACACAATTTGTTAAACGCTCTGGAGGTGCAATTGATATTCATAAAGCAATGTTACCTTTATTACCTAAGAACGATCTGCTTTTACCAGGCGGCTTCCGCTATTGTGGGCCTGGAAACGCTTTACATAATGGACAACCCATAAATGAACTAGATGCAGCATGTAGGGACCATGATATCTGTTATAGTTCAGAAGTAAGTAAACAAAAATGCGATAAGCAAATGCTTTCCGACTTAAATAACACTAAATCAAAAACATTTGGGGAAAAGATTGCAAAACATTTAGTTGTGAACCTATAATTAAAATGAAATACAAACTTGGGCTGGGACAAAAATCAAAAAACGGGAAAAGGGGGTAGAGTAAACCCCCGAAATAACTGTACCAAGGTACCACAAGAGTGATGAATTAGCAGAAGAATTACACAAACCAATTAAAAGAAAATTTAGGAAACGAAGAGTGATTGTCAATGATATTGAAGATACTTGGTCTGCCGATTTAGTTGATATGCAAGCTTTTTCAAAATATAATAAAGAAGTAAAGTACTTGTTTACCGTTATTGATATATTCAGTAAATATGCTTGGGTTATTCCATTAAAGAATACAACTGGAGAATCTGTTACTGAAGCATTTGAAAAATAATTTTAAAAGGTAGAATTCAGGGACGAAAGTTCCCGAAGACTGCAAGGAATCCACAAAATTTATGGGTAGATGAAGGAAAAGAATTTTATGATAAAAAGTTTGAATCATTTTTGAATAAATATATAATTAGCATGTACCATACATTTAATGGATGCAAGGCTGTAGTAATCGAAAGACTTAATAGAAGTTTAAAAAGAATAATATGGAAATATTTTACAGCAAATAATACTTATACTTATTTAGATAATTTGCAGGAAATGGTTGATAAATATAACAAAACAAAACATTCTAATATAAAAATGACACCGACTGAAGCCAGTTAAAACTTAAATAAAGGTACTGTTTACTTTAACTTATATAGTAATTTAAAGGTACCTATGAGTAAAGCAAAATTTAAAATTGGTGATCGAGTTCGTTTAAGCAAACTTAAAAGACATTTTGAAAAAGGATCTACACCAAACTGGACAGAGGAAATATTTATAATTTATAAAATTAATAATACAAATCCAAGAACATACTCTATTAAAGATTTAAATAATGAAACAGTTCAAGGTTCATTTTACGAACAAGAACTTTTACCTACTACGCAAGAAGTTTTTAGAATAGAAAAAGTTATTAGACGAGACTATAAGAAAAAACAAGCTTTAGTAAAATGGAAAGGTTACAATGGAAAATTTAATAGTTGGGTACCATTTAATGAATTGGAAGAAATTTTAATTGAAAATATATTATATAAATGAGTAATAAAAATTTAATTTCTAATAATGGAATAGAAACAATAGATCAATTAATTATTCACCTAACTAAACTAGCTGCTGCTTACAGAAAAAGTTATAAATTTTGTGGGAGAGTAAGTACTGGGTTATATATTACAAAAAATATCTTTGGTTGTTCAGCTGCATTAGCACTTGTTCCAGCTATTCCTATATTTGTAGCAGCTGTTGGTGTTGTTCCATCAGTATTTACCATATTTATTAATAGACTAAAACTTGACGACAAGAAATTTATTTTAAAAACACATCATCACAAAATAAAACAACAAATAACAAAAGCACGGATTGCAGCTTTAGCTGTTCATAACCCTAATGATCCTAGAAAAGAAGAAGAGAAAAATGTTATTTTTACAATACTGTTAGAAATGCAGAAAAAAAAAATTTAATGCCCTTTGAAACATATATGAAAGAATTTAAACTTAACGGATATAAAAGTAAAAAAGAAGAAGAGTTATATTAACTTTAACTTTAATTAAAGATTTGCTATAAGTATTTTATATAATTGAGAAAAATTATATCAGTTGAAAGTAATATTGCATCAGGAAAAAGTACGATTTTTGATATTATTAAAGAATATAATCCTAATTTTAATATAATTCCAAAACCAATTCATGAATGGCAAAATGTTATGGACCCGGAAATTCATATAACCTTTTTGAACTTGCTGCTCAAGAACCTCTAAAATATTTATTTCCTTTTCAATTAGCAACTTTAAACAGCCACATAAAAATGTTGAATTCTGCTAAAAAATTTGATGGTGCTTCTTTTCTTGAACGATGTTATTTAACTAACAACAACGTTTTTACAAAACAATATCACGACAACGATTTTACAAATGACCCCGAGTAGGCAGTATACAATCTTTTCTTAATTGATCATGTTATTAAAATACATGAAAAAAACCCAATTGATGCTTTTATTTATGTTAAAACCGATCCTAAAATATGTTTTCAAAGACTTCAAAAAAGAAACAGAACTGAAGAAAACAGAGTTGGTTTAGATTATTTAGAAAAACTACACAAATTACACGAAGAATGGCTAAACAGAATGTCTCAAGAAGGTATTAAAATTTTAACATTTGATAACAATTTAGAAAAAATAACTTTAAAATCTTATTCAAAAGATATAGATAATATAAACAAATTTCTCAAATCAATATAATTTCTTTACGTGCGTTTTAGAGATTTTTTTCTATAAGCATATTATTATATAGATGGTTAATAGAAAGATAGATAGAATGATTATGTCAAAATTATCTAGCACTTTATGAGAAATAATGAATCCAGACAATAATTCATATAAAAAAGTTCTTAAAAGAAGAAACGCTATGAAAAATCGGTAAAATCAAATAGTTAGCGATGAATATAAAAATCATGTCATTGTTAAATTGCAAAATGTTATAGATCCTTATCTATTAGAAAGGAATTTATTTGAATGGGACTGTGGTTGTTTAATGTTAGAGGAAGAAAATGTCGAAGAATTATGTGATTGTCCCAGACCAAATAATCATCGAAACAACCCTAAAAGAGTTATTACAACCGATTGTGACACTAATGAAGAAAAAATATATAAAAACACTTACGCAGCATTTAAAGACCTTGATATTTATTCAGGGTTAATAAAAATGTGCTGTGAAGGGAAAAACAGAGTAAAAAGTGGAATATCAAAAACAAATGGAAAAAGATATAAAATTAAATATTTTATTTCTTCTTAAACTTTATTTATTTTATTATTTTTTAACCCTTATTTTGCTTAACGAATTTTTTTTTCTAAATAAAATATATAGATGGAAATTGCGAGATCAAAAAATCAATATATTAAGAAATTTGAAATTAAAGTTGAATATAGACAAGATCCAAAAAAAATCAACTATATTTAACTATAAATGACTCTTATGAAATACTTAAAGCTGAACTTAAAGCTTTAAAAGGTATAAAAATAAACGTTGTTTTAAAAATAACTTTTGTAAAAATGAGTGCAACAGATACAATATATAAACCAGCTTATTTTCAATCAAAAGCTTTAGAAATTATTAATACAAACGAAATAAAAACACTTTACGTCAAACTTTTAATGAAATAATAAATAGAATTGGTAATTGGATTTCAGAAGGAAGCGGCTGGAGAATAGAGTCAGTTGATGCTCATTATATAAATAGATATACGTATAGTCAGTTGGCTGCTTCAAGTTATTTAGAATTACCAAAGAAATTACAGATTTCAATGAAAGGATTTAAATGTTTTAGATGGTGTCATTTAGCTTATAAATTTCCTGTAACACAAAACCCTTATAGAGTTTCAAAATATAAAATAAACATAAACGATCTTAATTATAAAGGAATAAAATTTCCTGTTACATTAAATCAAATACCTAAAACAGAAGTTTTAAATGACATTTCATTTAATATATTTGGATATGAAGAACCTTCAGGCGTTTATCCATTGTACATATCAAAATATCATTATTCTGAAAGATGTGACATGTTGCTAATTAATAATGATGGACGCGAGTCCCTGGGAGCTGAAAGCTCACATAAAAAATCACATTATGTTTGGATAAAAGACTTTAATAGATTAATGAATAACAAAACAAAAAATACAAACAAGAAACATTTTTGTAGATCTTGCCTGCAACACTTTACCCGAGAAAGAATATTAAAAGAACATGTTGAAAATTGTTTAGCTATCAATGGTGTTCAGGGTGTTAAAATGCCACCAGAAGGTAGTAAAGTAGAATTTAAAAACTACCACAAACAATTAGAAGTACCCTTTGTTATCTATGCTGATTTTGAATCAGTAACTAAAGAAATATCAACTGCTTTGCCATCATCTAAATCTTCATTTACTGAACCATACCAAAATCATATAGACTGCGGCTATGGTTATAAAGTTGTTTGTTGCTATGACTACAAAAATACTTAACCAACACAGGTTTACAGAGGACCCGATGCAGTTTATAAGTTTATTAAAAAAATGCTTGAGGAAGAAGAGTATTGTAAGGAAATATTTAGAGATAATTTTAACAAAGATTTAAGAATGTCTAAAAAAGATGAAATTGAATTTAAAAAGCAGAAATCTTGCCACATTGGTGGAAAAGAATATATAAATGATTCAAACAAAGTACGTGATGGAAAACAAAGTTTTCCGAAAGGACCAAAGGTCCGTGATCACTGTCATATAACAGGAAAATTCAGAGGAAGTGCTCACTCAGAATGTAATATTAATTTTAGACTAACTCATAAAATTCCCGTTATTTTTCCATAATTTAAGAGGTTATGATTCCCACTTTATTATGCAACAAATAGGTAAGTTCAAAAAATAAATTAATGTTATTCCAAACAATATGGAAAGATACATGGCATTTATGGTAAGTGATTTAATTTTAATTGATTCATTCCAATTTATGTCTCAATCATTGGATAATTTATCAAAAAATATCCCAGAATTTAAATATCTTCTGGAAGAATTTCCTAAAAATACAGAATTATTTAAAACAAAAGGTGTTTATCCATATGATTACATGGATTCTTTTAAAAAATTCAAAGAAACAAAATGACCTCCTAAAGAAGAGTTTTAATCAATTTTAAATGAAACACACATATCTAATGAAGAATATGAACATGCTAAAAATGTTTGGAATAAATTTAACATTGAAACAATGGGAGAATATCATGATCTATATTTAAAAACTGACGTATTACTTTTAGCTGATGTATTCGAAAATTTTAGACGGTTGTGTTTAGAGTACTATAAATTAGACCCTTGTCATTATTTTAGTAGTCCTGGTTTAGCTTGGGATGCAATGTTAAAAATAACTGGAATTCAGTTAGATTTAATAACTGATATTGATATGTATCTTTTTATTGAAAAGGGACTGAGAGGAGGAATAAGTTCTATTTCAAACAGATACAGTAAAGCAAACAATAAATATATGAAAGATTATGATCCTAAACTTAACAGCAAATACATTATGTACCTCGACGCCAATAACCTTTACGGTTGGGCCATGTGTCGACCTTTTTCCTCTGGAAACTTTAAATTCATATCCGAAAAACAATTCTAAAAATTAATTGCAAAAAGGTAAAACTAACTTTATAGTTGAATGTGATCTTGAATATCCAAAAGAATTACATACTGTACATAATGATTATCCTTTGGCTCTTGAAAAAATTAAAATACCAGACGAATGGCTTTCAAATTATAGTAAAAATATTAAAAAAGAATTTGAAATAGGAAAAAGTAATGTAAAAAATTAGTTCCAACTTTAATGAAAAAAACAAAATTATGTTGTTCATTTTAAAAATCTTGAACTATATACACAATTAGGGTTAAAAGTAACAAAAATACATAGAATATTAACTTTTGACGAAAGTCCTTGGTTAAAAACGTATATTGATTTTAATACTCAAAAAAGATCTAAAGCAAAAATTCATTTGAAAAGGACTTTTTTAAGTTGATGAACAACTCTGTATTCGGTAAGACGATGGAGAATTTACGCAAGAGGGTTAATATTAAGCTGACACATGATGAAAATATTTTATTGAAGTATATAGCAAAACCTTCATTTGTTAGTTCAACGATGTTTAACAAGAATTTATTTGGTATTCATAGAATAAAAGAAAGCTTGTTATTAAACAGACCTTGTTATGTTGGAATGTGCATTCTAGATTTATCAGAATATTTAATGTATGATTTTCATTATAATTACATTAAGGAAAAGTATGGAAGCTCAGAAAGTCTTTTATTCACTGACACTGATTCATTATGTTATGAAATAAATACTGACGATGCATATGAGGATTTTTATAAGGACAAAGATTTATTTGATTATAGTGATTACGTTAGTAATTCAAAATTTTATTTCGACAATAATAAAATGTAATTGGAAAATTTAAAGATGAAGCTGCCGGTATTCCAATCGTTGAATTTGTTGGATTACGTAGTAAAATGTATTCATATTTATTAGAAAACGAAGTTAATGTTAAAACATGTAAAGGAATTAAAAAACATCTTGTAAAGAAAACAATAGTTCATAAAAATTATAAAGATACTTTGTTTAATTCAACACGAAGTAATCACACCTTTAAAGTTATTCGTTCTGATAAGCATAATATTTCCAGCTATGTTATAAATGAAACATCTTTATCATGTTATGACGATAAAAGATATATTCTTGATAGTGGTATTGATACATTACCTTATTCTTAAATTAAAGAACCATAAATTGTTAATTGAATATTTTTCACATTTAAACCAGTAATAGAAATAATATCATTCATTTTAAATTTATTAGCATAATTAATAGAAATAGATTCATTTTTTCTGTTATTTATTACATCGTAACTTTGAAGAATTATATTTTCTTTGATTTTTAGTTGTAATTTAGCTTCTCCTTTATCTAATATAATTGCATCAACAAGAATAATAAAAATACAATTAAAACTAATTGTTACATTATTGCCATTTTGAACTAAACCAGGACTAGCATTTACAGTTTTCCATTGAAATAATCCACTATCAGTATCTTCGGTATAACATGTTAAGAACAATGGAAATTTTTTTCTTATTATTTGTCTTTCTATTTTACTTACTTTTTCGTTTATATTATTGAATATTCCCATCATATTAATTAAAACTTTAAATAATGTTTTAATTCAAAAGTTTACTTTCTTTATAATTTATATATTCCTCCAATGTATAGAATTTGACATAACTACCTGGCAAAAGATAAAATCCTACACCTTCACGTGATGGTTCAAAATCAGCATAAGGATTAATGTCAAACATTGTATTTTCTGTTAAATAAATTTTGATTTTTTTCTCATACACAGATACTGACGAATTGTTACCAAACATACGTACTTTATCAAGGTCAATGAAGTCACTGAGGTTATTGATGTCAATATCCTCCACGGATGTTATATCTACACTCCCAGAGGGAAATTCACCAATAAAACCCCCTCGCCACCACCTAAAAACCAAATGTGATATTGGGGATACACACCCTCTCTCATTTTCCCTTGATTTTCAATAAAACCTAGTATCTATTATATAAATTCCAGCTTTTTTTACTGAAAACACATTTTTTAAAGGTACATCCGGTATAGCTAGTTTATATTCTTGGTTTATGTTTATAAAATCTTTATAATCTACGATATTTCCAGACTCCAAATTAAATAAATCAAAATAACCCGCACTAACCAGGTCTTTCTCGACATCGTATAAACCCGCATCTAGCAAAGTATATAATGATAATATCCAGACATCGTGGTTATCATAATACTTTTTCATTGTTATTGATATGTAAGTATATCTTTTAAAGCCGGTGTCTAATATTTTATAATCATCTCTACTTTTGTATTCAAAAAGAAACACTTCACGTCTTACTTTTTCCAGTTCAGATTTATATTCTGCAAATTTATTTTCATGTTCGAGAATTACTTCAGCTAAATCATCAACTCGTTTTGTTGTAGCAACTTCAGAAGCAGACAAATTGTCAACAACACCTTTTGTTCTAGCTAACTGTGTTTCTTGTTTTAAGAAAACATTTTTAACTTTTGTAATTTCTTCGGCATTAGTAGAAATTACTTGGGTATTAGCAGTAATTGATTCTCCTTGTTTAGCTGATATTTCAACTACAGAGTCCAGATCATTTATTATTTTTTTAATTTTATCATTAAATTCGTTGATATGTTTTTGTAATATTTCTGTAAGTGTGCTTAATTCCGCATACTTTAAATTATGACGTGTGTCAACAGTACTAATCAAGATCCGGAGTTGTTTCTTAAAATTTTCTAGCTGATCATTAATTATATTAATTGCTTTAGCATTAACAGTAATTGCTTCTCCTTGTTTAACTGATTTTTCAACTACAAAGTCCAGTTCATTTTTATGTTCTTCAACTTTAGCATTAAGCTGTGTTATATCTTCTTGTAATATTTTTGTAAGTTTACTTAAGTCTGCATACTTTTAATCATGACGTGTGTCAACAGTACTAATCCAAATTCGAAGTTGTTTCTTAAAGCTTTTTTATTTTAGAATTGAGCTCTTTTTTAAGGTAATTTAATGTAGTGTCATGGTCATCACCATTTTGCGAAGCTGCCTTTTCCAGTTCAGATTTATATTCTGCAAATTTATTTGAAAATGTATCGAGTAAATCTTGGTGTTTTTTTTTTTTCAGTTTCAGTGCTTAGTTTATTTATTTCTGTTCTGATTTCAAACTGATACATATTTTGTAACTTTTTTTCTCGGCTTCAATAATCTTCTCTTTTAGTTCTTCATGTTTAATCATACTATCTTTAAATTCTTGAATTTGAATGAATAAAATGTTTAAATTGACTCGAAATACTTCTTTATGTTTTCGTCTGTCAAATCAGATTTCTCTTCAAGTTCTTTAATAGAATCAACCATAGCTTTCATTTCTTTTTCAATTTTATCTTGTAATTGAACTATTAATAATGAATTCTTTTTAAAATCCTTTGTTAATTCTTCAATATTCTTTACATCTGTTTCTAGCGTCTGTTTTATACTTTTGATATCTTCAAGATTATAATCATCTATTACATCCTGAACTTTTTTAAACATAAACCGTCTTGAAACTGCATCGTGTGGTTTATCTGGATCTCCTAGGTTGATAAGGTTATTACCTCCCATATCCAGTGCTCTGTTCATTGTGTTATCAAGTTCCTTATTCCTGTGAAGATACGATTCCGATTCCTTTTTTAGTTTTTTAAATTATTTTTTAGTAGCATAATCACTTAAATCAATATCAAATTTAACTTTACTTATACTGTCAGGTTGATTAATTTGTTTTACATCATTAAAAACTCCCATCTATATATTACCATTAAGGTTTTTTCTTAAAAACTTCCTTAGTTTGTCGATATATAAGAAATCATATTTTTGATTTCTTGCATTAGCAAAAGAGTTAGGGTTAATATTTTGTTCATTACAAATCATATCTTTTTCTCGTTTACTTGGACTTTTAAAATATAATGTGAATAGTTAATTCGAATATCTTTTGGTGTTTTATAGTAAGACTGACTTAAATAAATAACACAACAGTTTTTGTGACGTCCTTGAATAAAGTATTTTGTTATTTCATTCTGAACCTTTTTATATTCACATACAAAATCATCAAATATTACTACTTTTGTGTTTCTGATTCAAGATTCTCACAAGGTTCAATTGGGCTGGGATCAGCTGAATATTCAAGTAATTCATTTGGATCTATTTTATTTTTTTCTGCAATTCCATTTAAGAGCTTCATTAAATCCTGATATTTAGATTGTTCTAGGTTTTTGGCATAAAGGTATAATTTATCATAATATATAAGATGTTCTCGTATCATACGCATTAATGTATTTGTTTTTCCAGATCCAGAAGATCCACATATTAACATTCTAAAACATGAATATGGCATAAAAGGATATTGTTTAATTTGTTTAAAGTTATTGTGCTTGACATTACTTTTTGTATCATAATTTGGAATTTCCATTATATAATAATATTACATTATCTTACATTGTCTTACATTATTATATAAATGTTAGCAAAACTTAAAGAAATAAGAGAACTAAACAACCTAGTTGAACAAAAAGTAAAAACTAAAAGAGAAGAAATAAGAAGAAAAAAATAAGAAAAGCTACTAGTCAAGAAATGTATAATGAAACTTATAAACCAATTACTGAAGGAATAGAAAGTCAAAAAGAAAAATTATCAAGTCAGTTAAAAGTATTACCTGGAATTAAAGAGCAATTAGCGTTATTAGGTGATGAAATGAAAGACATACAAACATATCAGGGTTAACCACAGTTATTTCAAGAAAAACGTTATTACCACCATTACCCACTCTAACATGTTGAAAATATTGAAGAGATATTGAAAGATTATGAAAATCAAACAAGAAAAGAACAAGCTTTAAAACCAACTTCCTATACATCAATAGATTGGGGAGATGAACCTGCTGGATGGGTTCCTCAAGATGAACTTAAGAGATTAGAAGATTATGGAAGAAAAAAGATGGGAATAACTGAAACAACTGATGATACAACTGAAAAATCAGAAGAATTGGGAGCAAGACCAAAAGAAAAAAAAATACCTACAGTAGATTTAGATGCTTTTCTGGATGATAATGTTTTAGAAGAATATGAATATTACAAACCGTCTGAAATGTTTGACTTTTTTACTGCAGATGAATCTGATCCTAATAAAATGAATAAAGACATACTTAAAAATACAATAGATGGTGTTACTGAGGATATCCAAAAATTTAATGGTCCAATAGCAAGCAAATCTGGATCAAAAGATTTAATTAAGCAAGAAGAAGCAAAAGATTTAACACATGAACGAGACGAATGTTTAAAGTACAAAGACCGGTTAAATCATATTCTTGGTATGTCTTCTACATATTGACAAGGAATAAAACATCACAATCCATATAAAGTTTTACCAAATGGTCAATATGGTAATTTAATTATTAACTTAAATAAACTTTATGGTCAAAACAAAATAATTGCTAAGGATAGAATAACTGGAAAAGAAGTAATTAACACTAAAGTAGATAATGATTTGATTGATTTGATTAATAAAAGATATAACAATAACAAAAAACATTCAATTCGCTCTAGAAAAATATTTAAAGAATTAACAGAAAAATCAGGATTACCTATCAATAAAAGATCCATGAAATTTAAAAAAGTAATTAGGGGACAGGGTTATGACGTTTGTCCGTGTGATCCAGAAGAATTGGTTAATGATTTGGAGTTAATTTGTGGTTCGATTGATGCTGGAAATAATAATGAAGAACTAAAAAATGAGGGTATTAGGGTAGTAGATCAATTATTAAAAATGGATAAATTATTACCAAATCAACATGAAATGTTATATAAAAAATATTTTCTTGAATATATAAATGGAACAAAAATAGTATTAAGTTCTGAAACAGTTAAAGATGATAATAAAAATACTCCAAGTGATTTTACAATCAGATTTGGTCGTTCTTTAATTTTAGATAAAAATAAAACTTATGTTGTTGGTTTGGATAGTATCAACACTATGACTTATTCTTGGCATAATATTAGTCATGAATATGATAATAAAAGAATTCGTTATAATAATGGTAAGGATTGGAAAGATATTATATTTACAAATGGTTCTTACAGTTACACTGATATTAATATTTACATAAGGGAAACATTAATAAGTAATGATGATTTTAAATTTGATAAATAAGACATTGCTCCAATAAGTTTAGAATTTGATTTAAGTAGTTTTAAGATTTTGATTTCAATTCATGATAATTTTATGTTGGATTTAAGAATGTCAAATTTTCATACTATACTTGGATTTGAGAAAAAAAGCATTGAGAAATACTGAATGGGGAATTACAACACCAAATATAACTAACTCTGTGGATACAATTCATATTCATTGTGATCTTATTGATAATTCACTTGTTGATGGTAATTTCAGTGATATTATCTATGCTTTAAGTACTGCAGATTTAACAAGAGCTTATCCATTTACAAAAGAACCACAAAGAATTGGATATTCTAAAATTAATAAAAATATTATAAATTCAATAAGAATATATATTACAGACATGTTTGGTAGAATAATTAATTTTAATGGGGTTGAAACAAGTTTTACACTAATTTTAAAAGAAATATAAATTTTAGTTTTATATAATGTACAAGAAAGTTTATGATAAAAATAAAGGAATATTTATTTATGTTGATGCTCACACAGGAGAAGAAAATATACATGGTACAGGTATCTTTGACACTTTAACGAAATTGTTTTCAAGTGGAGTTGCATCTTCAATTAGCACAGCTGGAAAAAAGGCTCTGGAAACAGCAGGAAAAGCAGCACTTGAAAGTGGAACAAAAAAGGTTGGAACGGAAGTTGGAAATTTATCTGCTAATAAAATTGTTGAAAAATTTAAAAAGAAACCTTCTCCGGCAGTTGGTGATTTAATTGTTAAGGAATTACAAGAAAGGAATAACAGTAAAAATAATGAGGAGGAAGAGGATATTAATATAAGATTAAATAGATTATTGTCAGGATCGGGGACGCGTAAACGTATTAACAGATTAATTTATAAAAAATATAAAATAATATATAATATACATGTTTAGAACAAAACAATATTGTGAAAGATACGAACTCACTCCTATTCAATTAGATACAGCCTTAATATCTGTCTTGGAAAATAATGTTAAACAACAAAAAAGTGGGTATCACTTTACAATTAATGATAGAAGTTCATATTTTGATTGGTTTAATGGTTATTTTGAAGTAAGTTTTAAAGTAAATAATCTTGCTAATGGTAATAATTATGTTGACGGAGATCAAATTGCTTTAATTAATAATGTAGCTTCATTAATTGATCAGCTTATAGTAAAATAAAATGGAAAAATTGTATATGATTGTAATAATTTATACAAGGTAATAAATATAAAGGATTTAGTTGAACTATCTAAGGATTATGCAGAAACAACTGGAACAAATGAATTTATTTATTTAAACGTTAACGCTAGTGCTGAAAGCAGAAAAGACCAAGCTACATATAATAGTGGTTTTGTTTCTAGAAAGTTATTAATCCAGGGTAGTAAAGAGGTAAATGCTAAAATTCGACTAAATAATTATTCATTTTTTCAGGGTTTGGAACAAAACATGTTACCACCAAGCCATATACAAATAACACTTCAATTAACAAATGATGATGAATTAATTTTTAGAGCTTATGCTGCTGATCCAGGTAGGGTAATTGTAACTAGATTAATTTTGTGGATTCCACGTTTAATTTTTAATCCATATGGAATTAATTTAATTTCTGAAAGATATATGAAAGCAACAGGTTTGAAATACCTTCGTGAAATGATTTCACAGTCAACTGATACGCAACAGGTTAAAACAAATTTTAGAATAACAGCTGGTGTAACAAAACCCGAGCATATGTTTGTTTATTTACAACGACCTGATAAAAGTAATTCACAAGAACATAATCCACATTTATTAGATACATTTAAAGCTAATACTGCAGATAATGATTGTAGGCTGGAATCTTGCCGTCTTGAAGTTGGTAATGGTGTTTTTTATCCGGAAACGGAATATACAAGCATATCAAGAATTTATGTTGATGTTCTTAATTAATATTATAAACAAAATAACAAAACTACTGGAAGTCTCTTAAATAGATTTAATTTTCAAAGTTTGTTTGGATTTGTTCATTTTAACTTAGAATTCAAAAAGGAAGGAATGACAGAAGATCCTAAGCATATCACATTACACTTACGTTTAAATACACTTCCCACTGCAAGATATCGTATTTATGAAATTGTATTATATGAAGAAACAGTTGAAATAAATACTATTGGAAATGAACTTGTTATTGTGTAAATAAAATATAAATTTAATATATAATGACATCAAATTATATTGAATATAAAGTTAACCTAACAGATGGACAAAAGAAAAATTTAGCACAAGCTTATAATAATAAAATTCCATATACTTTTAGATTAATACATGAACAATTACGTGGAAACTTCCCTTTGCTTTTAACAAAAACACAAATTAATCAAATTAAAAAAGCTGATACAAATAAGAAGGGATTAGAAATTACAATTTCAAAAAAACAAATGTCCAGTCAAGGTCAAAATGGTGGATTTTTTGGAGCTTTGAGTGGTTTGTTAGGAAAAACGATTCTTCCAATGGTAGCAAAAATAGCTCCAAAAATATTAGCTCCTCTGGGCATCGGAGACCTCTCTGGGTTGGCCAATGCCGGTGTTAGTAAGTTACTTGGGAATGGTATGATTTCAGTAGCTAATGATAAGAGAAACATGATATCACCATATCTTACACCTAATCAAAGAAGCAACTAGTAGGGTCTGGAGTGATTAAATTAACACAAAAACAGAGACAAAATGGCGGCTTTTTGGGTATGCTGGCTGCTAGTCTAGGAATACCTTTGATTACATCTTTGTTAAGTGGGAAAGGATTACAGATTGATTCCCAACGGAGGTCGTACAGACGAATTCCTATAGTAAAAAAAAAAATGTATAAACAAACCAATTTCTAACTTTGAAATTGAACAATGGGTTAAAAACTTAAAAAATAACAATTTTAGGGGTGTATTTAGTAGAAATAATTTACCAAAATCAAAGTTGAATAATGAATGTGGAATTATAAATTTGGACGACTCTGTCGGACCTGGAACACATTGGGTTTGTTACTTAAATACTTTGTACTTTGATCCATTTGGACTTCCTCCGCCGAAGGAGGTAACTGAATATATACCCGGAGTTAAGTATAACAACATACAATATCAAGACAAAACAAGTACACTTTGTGGTTATTATTGTTTATTTTTCATTAAAATGTTACAAGATGGTATAAATATTTATGATTTATTGTATAGAATACTAAAAGTCAACAATCAAAGAGTAAATGAACAAACAATTATAAATTATTTTAATTAATAAGCACATTTTCTTCCGGTTTTTCCTGTTTAATTAATGTGTTTTGATTTGAGTGGACCTTGGATTTCATTTTATCCCTTCAACCTTACGTCCATCAAAGATTTTCAGGGTACAAATACGCTGAGTTAGTATTTTAAGACTGGTTGGTTTTGGATTTTTTAAATTTGAATTGGTCAGTGTTGGATTTTTTATAAGAAGGTGGCTAATTAAAATTGAAAAAGTGTTGCCGCACAAACAATTACTATACTACTTATACTATATGACTGTTTCATAAGCGAACACAACTTAAACGAGAAAGATTTTTGTTTTTGTTTTTTTTTTTTAAAAAAAAAAAGGTCATGCAACTAGATCATTGGTTTTTCAATAACATAGTGATCAACTGACTTATATAGCTCAGAGGTCGTGTACAATCAGGATCCTCGAATACTAATACAATTATCTTGCTGGTAAATCATTGAAAAGCAATGACAGATTTCTTGTTTAGCATGAAGCAATAAATAAATAATATCAGGTGCTTTGGGCAACGTAGTGTTTGCTTAATATTAAATAGAACTATGCAATTTCTGATTTTAGAGTCAGATGGTATATCGGTCAATACATTTGTTTGTTTGTTTTTGGTTTAAAGCCATTTTTCAACAGTATTTCAGTCATGTAACGGCGGGCAGTTAACCTAACCGGTGTTCCTGGATTCTGTACCAGTACAAACCTGTTCTCCGCAAGTAACTGCCAACTTCCCCACATGAATCAGAGGTGGAGGACTTATGATTTTAGACACAATGTCGTTTATAAAATAGTCACGGAGAACATATGCCCCGCCCGAGGATCGAACTCGCGACCCCGCGATCCGTAGACCAACACTCTTAACTACTGAGCTAAGCGGGCGGGTCATCGGTCAATGCATAAATAATGCAAAGCATCTTTGTAAAAATGAAAAAAAAAAAACATGCTTGTTTTGCACAGCTTTTTTTAAAAAGCTTTGCAAATTTTATTAAAATTAAAATGCAATTTCAGATACTTTAGAAAACAGGTCTGTTCAGTCAACAGTGTTATTAATTAATCATTCAAAAGTTTTCGCAATGTTGTTATTGCAAATTTTGCCTCTGCTGTCTGATAAGACGCCCAAATATAAAGAGCTAATTTTATCAGGCAATTTTTGAAATATACTAGCCAAGAAAGTGACTGTGTTTTAATTACAGTTGAGAACATCTATTTTAAACAAATAAATATATATGGAGCAACAGATTCTAGAATAATTATGCATTTTATACTCCCATTTGAAACATTTGGAATCACTTTGCTTTAGAATTAGGGCTGGGACTAGGGTCTCGGGTTAGGGTTAGGGTTGAAATTGCCCCAACCCTGGGGCAAACTTAGTTTAACATAGAGTTGTATAGGGAAAAAAATCATATTGTCTTGAAGCACAATTCACAGAGTTTAGATATTTGGCATGTAATGTGGACCTTTATCAACATTGTTCAAATCATGACCAGTCTGTTCACAATGAAATGTTGATTTTTCAGGTGTATCGGTTTTCAGTCCTTTCAGCACTTTGATTTTATGTGGAAACATCTCCAAAGTAAGCTGAAAGCATGCTGTGGTTAAAAAAACACTATTTGCTTTATTTATTTGCAGACTTGCAAAGCGAAGGAAAAGATGGACAAGCTGAATGCCTTTTTCAAAGAGGCTAACATTCCTAACGAGCACTCGACGGTGATACGTAAAACATTTATGATTACTTGGTTTGAGGTACCCCTTTACGTTCAACGACGACCATTAGCTCTGAGCAGGGGCTTCGATTCATGTGAATTTAATAATTGTGTGATAACGGACGAAAAAAGTTGTTTAGAAAAAAGTGATGCGGTCATTTTTAAAGGGGCACATTTACCAGAGAAATATCCTTTTAAAAGACCTCACGGGCAAGTTTGGATATTTGCCGAGGATGAAAGCCCTTTTTATTACAACGATTTTGGTGGACATTATAAGAACAATTTTTGGAAAAGTGCGTTTAATTGGACAATGACATATAATAGGAATAATACCGATATATATCTACCTAATGGAGAAATATGGAAACGAAAAACTGAGGACAATCGTGATTTCCAAAAAATTGCCAAAAGCAAAACTAAGGATGCGGTTATTATAACATCTCGTTGCAAAACAGACTCTAAAAGAGAACTGGTTATCGAAAAATTGAAGAAGTATATTAATGTCGATATTCTAGGAAGATGTGGACAAGAATGGAAGTGTGGAACAATGTATGTACATGATGATTGTTTCAACATTTTAAATTATTCTTATAAATTCTATTTAGCTTTTGAAAATGCACTCTGTCGAGGATACTCCACTGAAAAGTTCTTTGAAAATTTCAACTACGATTTGTTATTAGTGTCTAGGGCGGGAAAAACAAATTTTAGAGAAGCATTGACGATTCCTGAAAACGTATATATTGATTCTAATGACTATCAGTCTATTGACGATTTAGGAGCATACCTTCAACGACTAGTTGTAAATAATGAAGAATATGCAGGTATTCTAAGACGGAAAAGTCAATATTATTTTCCTGGCTTTCAGGAAGTATATCAAAGGGCGTTATGTAAAATCTGTGAAAGAATGAACCTACAGGAAGAATATCGGCAACAAATAGCTGACCTTAAACCATGGCTTATGTCAGATAAACCCTGCGCACACTCGGAAGATATAGAAATATCATAAAAGTAAAGAAATTGATACATTTTCTTTTCGCTTCTCACATTTAAATCCGAGGAGGACTGAACTGTTTCGGTATCTGTTTTGTGACCTGTTTCGTCGTGCCCACAAGAGTGTTTCATTTGTTGCTGTGTCTTCTGCAAAGGAATTCAATACTTACATTTTTGGCTCTTAAGGTTTGCATTTTATCCCCCGCCGATGAAATCGGGAAACGGGTATTGAAATGTAATTGTCCGTCCGTCCGTCCGTGCGTCCGTCCGTCCGTCCGCAGCCATTTATCAGTAACTAGTAGGTAGAATTTCATAAAACTTGAAATAAACATGAACCAACATACTGCGATGATGCCCTTATATTAGCAGTTATTCCTGTTAATTAAAAAACAAGTTTTATAAAAGTATTGTTTTTAAATTTCAGAAATAATAACGATCTAAGGAAACATATAAAAGCAAGTAAACTAAAAAGGGAGAACACATATATATGAATCATAGGGTCTTGAGTCAGAAATCCTACTATTTTATAAAAGACAATGAGTCTGAAGTCATTTGACCTCTACCTCTGTTTAATATGGATAACTGAGCATTTACTTTTAGAAAACTGATTAGTACTGATAAAGAATGCAATAACGTTGTTTTAGGTTAACTGCTCATTGTTACATGTCTGAATGTCTGTTGCAAAGCGGAGCTAAACCAAAACTAACAAACAAAAGAAAAGATGCTGGTATATAAAGTAAGAGCTTTAACCAGGTTATCAAACTTGTGAACTTTTAGTCATAGCAAACCAAGATGTAAGAAAAATATACTTGATAACAATTAAATGAAGAAAAGGTTGTATCATTTTGAAGCATTTGAAAGCATGTCAGAATGAACATTTATTTTTAAAATATTTCAAATTGTACTGACAGAAACTAAATTTTATTACGTCGTAGAATATTTCCAGATATACTGGAACTTTAAGAGAAACACTAAGAGAAACTATGCATCGATCAAAATAAATAAAGTTTGAATATAAATCGAATTAGGTATCAAAGGCTACGAAGAAGGCATTGCCTACCTATGTCAAAGGTCCAAACTATAGGAAGATGTTTTAAAGCATTTATAATAAAATGACAAAAATTGCTTCAAAATCAAAGTGCAATCAGATATTATTATAGCTTACGATCTTCTTTTGTTACTTGCTTTCCATTTAGAACAACATATTATTCAACAGCTAACCGACAAGAAAGCAAATATGCCAAAGTAGGTTCCATTAAAGTGAAAATACTGAAAGTTACATCTTTATCAAGACGTGAGGAATGTGATTTTTGTAACACTGCTGCCTCAAATTGTATGCAGTTTATATCTTTAAGACATTTCATCATAATTTTGGATTCAGATTTTCAACTGCAAACAATCCAATAATTTTTACTATAACAGAACAATATTTAAGCCAGTGCTAGGGGCGTGAGGGCAATTTCACCTTTTATCACCTCTAATGAACAGATTTAATCAAACCAACTCGGCTATCATTTTGCTTCCAACGGATCATCCTAGAAAAAAAACTATCAAAACAACAGACTTTAAGTATGGGGATGGGATCAAAAGTAATGCCACTGGCTATTGATAACCGCTATTTTAGCGCGAGTACAAAATTCAAGCCTTGCACGTGTTCCCCATTGTAATAATTTTCAATCGACGTATAAACTATACACGTAGACACAATATCTCGCTCACAATTTACATTTGCACAAACACTACTCGTAGGCGGTTAGGCAAAATGGTTGGTAAATGTGTAAAAAATGCGAACGAAATATTAGGTCTTACATTAAGACTTGCGCTTCACTCGGAAGAGGTTCAAAGGACATTTATGCTGACATATGTGCTGTTTATGGTAGTAATGAAATGTCCTTTTCCACAGTTTGCAGATGGGTTAGATAATTTTGTGCAGGCGTCGAGTCTGTCAAAAATGCGCCTAAAACTGGTCGATCTAAGTCTGCAAGTAGTCCAAGGATTGTTGAAAAAAATCAAACAAATAGTACTTTCTGACGCAAGATATACTTCTCGGCAGATAGCGGACATGGTTGGCATTTCAAAAGCATCTGTGTTGCGCATTCTGCGAAATATTTTGAAATTGAAGAAGAAAAGTGCTAGGTGGGTCCCGCATTTGCTCACTGATGAGCAAAAATGCACGCGCGTTAAGATGGCGCGCAAGCTTTTGAAAAGGTTTCAAAGATATGATCCAAAAACAATAATGAATGTAGTTACAGGTGATGAGTCTTGAATACATTTCTTCGAACCGCATCGAAAAATTAGAAACCGAGCATGGCTCACCAAAAATGCCAGAAGGCCTTGCATTGCCAAAAGGATTGCAAAAGGTTATTTGTGAAAAAGGTTATGTATGCCATATTTTTCACTACTAAAGATCTCGCCATCCAGGTTCCTGTACCTAAAGACAAGTCAATGAATGCCAAGTTTTATAAGAAAAAAGTTCTTTAAAAGCTCCTCAAGTATTTCCAGAAACGTCGATCAAAGACGGGTATCGGAGGCATCCATTTATTACATGACAATGCCTCGAGTCACAAGGCTGGAATTGTGACGACGTCGTTTTTGAATAAACAGGGAGTATATGTTCTAGAACGCCCACCCTGTTCTCCGGATCTAGCACCCTGTGACTTTTTCATTTTCCCTCGTCTCAAGAGAAAACCGTAAGGCAGAAAATATACATCCCGCCAAAGTTGGGGGCCGCCATATTTAACCTCCTTAGTGATATACTTGACAAAAAGACTATCAGAAAGGTTTTAAAGATTGGATTAAAAGATTACGACGTTGTGTATCTGTCAAAGGAGATTACTTTGAAGGTTTGAAATAAATATTTTCTTAATCCAACCTTTAGTTGTCATTTAACACCATTGGTTGCATTACTTTTGATCCAACCCTCGTACCATGTGATGCTTCTAATTTGTCTCCCGGTACTCGGATTCAGTGTTGTTAGATTGTTCATAGAGTCCATTCAATATAACTATAATATGATTACACTTCAGCTTTGGCTAGGGGGCATAAGGGGTGTTTTACATTGCATTACCTCTCATTAACAGACTTGATAAGACCGCGTCTGCTATTTATTGGCTTTGTTGAGTTCTATATGATATCCTTAAAGATGTTATTATCATTTCTATAGCAAAACGTAGGCAGTCAGTATTTGTTTTCTTAACAATTTGGTATAATTAATATGATACATTTAATTACAGAATAGTTAAAACATATAGATTGAGTTTTATTAGTGCGGTACTAATAAACGTTTATTATGCACTTTTGACACATAATGTCTCCGTACAGGGTTGTCATTAGCGTTATGTTTTGCAATATTTCAGATGATACATGTATTTAGGATATATTACGGTATTTCTAAATGCTACAGAATAATTGTACACATTATTAGCTTTTTGAAATTCATCAGTTTTAATCTAAAGATTACATAAACTACCTATATAACTTATTTTTTTTTTTTAGTTTTAGTTCAGTGCTGCTTTTCAACAGTGAATATTTTATTAATTAGCGCATAAATATCTCACAATAATGCATGTGTCTCTGAAGTTCAAAAACAAAAATCTTTATTTGCATCGTAAATGACTGTGCATAGATACACTTTATGATCAGACAAAACAAGGATAGATATCCGTTAGGAAATCACCATGAAGGCTGCAGACAATCGTAACCCTATGTCAGTGTATGGGTGTGTACAGGTATGTGTACATAATTAATATATACAGAATATATACATAAACATACATAGTCGATGTTAAATGTAATTATTGACAACAATGATGAAACAGTTAAATAGAATATAATTAAGAAACTGAGAGTAGTATAACTTAACTGATAGATAAATAAATTTAAAAGGTAAAACGAATATCGAATTAGTAACGAATGTTTCAGATGACTTATTGGTTGACAAAAGAAAAGAAAAATAATGTAAGTACTAATACTTCAAAGTTTTAACAGATCAATGCTTTCATTGTATAGATAACAATGGTTTCAAATTCTTCCTACATATTTCTAAATACAGCAAAATACAGTGCTGTTACGGAAAACATCTCAATGTTTGAGAAGTTTTTAACTAAACCGTTTTGTAAGAGTGCTTATAATTTGAAAACAAAATATTCCTACACTATATTCTAAGAAAATAACGGTACAACAAATCAAGATATTTGAAATGGTAACGTAACATGTTTTAAGTAGGTTACATACAGATTCCTTCTTCGAAAAAAAATTAACACTCTCTTTTCATATAATGCAGCTCAAATAGTCATCAGTTTATTACTAAATGTCTATTTTTTTATGTTATTCAGTTTTAGCTATATCTTGTTTCCAGAGATATTAGTTTTAGCATTTATTCATTTGTCTTTCAAAGTAACAATATACTATTTTAGAAAACTCTGAGAGACTTTAAGACCAGACTAAAACTGTCCGGTATATATTATCTAAATAATTGACGCAATAAAACAGGGTTATTAAATAGTAACATAACATGTGTAAAGTATATTACATATTGATTCCTCCTTCAATTAAGTCTTTAAACTATATATCTAAAAATTATAGCTAAAATTATTAATATTTTATCTATAAGAATTAATTATATCATTTTAATCAGATTTAGTGATTTTTGTTTCCTGAGACATTTTTCATGTTTGGTTCAGGACGAATACTACAGCAACTGCTACTTTCACCGTGCCAATTTCTGCTCTTATTTTCTATTAAGTTCTCAGGGAATTAGTCAATGTTTCCATGCTAACTCTAAGTGTATTAGCGCAAAATAATTTGTATTTTTACGAGGATCTAACAGTGTTTGACAACATGAAAACAAAACATGTTGATGAGAGATCTAAAGATATATATTTTCATGTGCTTGTTCTTTCAAGAACACCCGAGATAAACTTGGGAGAACAAATGCGCAAAATGCTGTATGTTAATGAATAATATTATATTAAATATCTATTTTTGGTTATAGGTTTAATGCAGAAAATACTAAAGATAATAGGTAAGGGTAGATTTCTCGAAAGCACAGAACACCAAAACCACAGCCCCAGAACACAGAACGATTTTGTTCACGAAATTAATATATCATCTACAGCACATTAAGATATTTATTTCATTCATTCTACTCTGAAGCTAACGATTTGTATTAGAATGTTAATCACTAATGTTTATAGCTGTTTATATCATTCTATTCAGATTCAGATACTTTTTTCCTGAGACATTGCACTGGTTCATATTATGCAAATTAGCTAAATATACCTATTTTCGAATGAAACAAACCGTCAGCGTTACTACATACTATTTAAACACTCTGAGAAACTTTAGGACCATATTGAAACTGTTTGGTACATATAGATTGATTTAAAACTTAGAAAATGTAATTTTTGAACAGTTTGTTGTATGTTTGTAACATTCTCATCAATATTTATGAATAATATGCAAACCAGTTACTTAAAAAAAAATGCTGCTATTAAATGGCCAATGTCTCAGCTCCATTTTGATACCATATTTTTTGCTTTATTTCCACAACTGGCAAATATATGACTTATTATCATCTAGAAGTTTGTTCTTTCCAAAAATGAACTGTTGCCATGTAAACAGTGAAATCATATAATATTATAGTTCAATAGAATTCTTTTCATGGAAACATTATTTTTATTTTGAAATTGTTAAATTGGTCCTGCCAAACAATTAACTCTGTAGAAAATATTACAGAATTCGTCATTTATTGCCCTTACTATATAAGTTCATGTGCAATATTGAAAAATGTGTCATTCTAAACACGTAATTATGCATATCATCTAAATTCTAAATGGGCAGCTACTTTACCATAAAATTATACACCATATGGAACTTTAAAGTAAATGTTGTGCGTGCAAGCTTGTCAGCTAACTGTTACATTGTATACGACCGACTATGTGTATGCCCTTAACAGTGACGAGATATTTCAATGTTGTTTCATACCGAAGAATATTTCTCCGGCCAATAATCGATAGCGGTCAGATTGTTTATATAGAAATAAGTAGGGCACGTATACATTTTACTTAATAACAAAAATACGAAAACTAAGATCCCTTAGGTGCAAAAAAATTATCCATGCTCATCACTTGATTCATCATACGCTATATTTGAAATAAATATTATCTTAAATCATAATTGACTCACGCGCCCATTTGTAATGTGATCATTTCGTCATTCTTTTCCTTCTATTTTCTGTAAAGAATATGTAAAAATCACATAAGCGATTTCTTACTCTCAATGAATATATCTTTTGAATGATATTCTATTTTTGTAAAAAAAAGAATGATGAACCCACAGATGTTTTATTTCCACTTATTCTAAAGAACAATTATCTTAAGCGCGAAGATGTTGTTGTAGCGTCATATGCTGACGATGTAATGATGCCGCGTTATCATGTGGTATCGTGATCGAAAGGTTAAAGTAACTGATTTAATCAGTTTAGTTAATTTGTGTTTGAATGTTTTATTCAACATAATGAGTCTGCATGATTTACTGAAGTATGCTATAATTAAAAAATACGTAACATATGTACCTGATGGCAAACACTGATATTGTAATTTCAATTTCAATATATTTCAATATTAATGAGTACTTTTCGAGTTCTTGTTAAGTAAATAATGTCATTTATAAACATACGATATTTGTTTAACACAATCTTACCCCTTTACTCCATATGCATTTAGCTTAATTGGGCTTATCATATCCATACAACTTCACAGATAACAAGTACACTAACTCCAAACAGAATTTTGGGGTGTGGGGGGTGGGAGGCAGGGGGGAGGGGGGAATGCATAATTTATACCTGTGTTATTCAATTCAATATTACTAAATTGAATATTATTTTAAACACTAAGTAACCAACATAAATGTCTTTTTCAAAATTAAATTTTCTTTCTAATGGTATATTTTATAAGGTGTGATCAATATTTCTTGACATACAAAGCTTTAAACCCATTAGTTTACTATTCTATAATAATTTTAGCTACATTTCTATTGATGATATTTATTCATTTCTGCATTTTTACATATTAAATATTATTTTAAAAGAAAAAACACATTTGTTACTGCCAACTTTTATTTCTGTTTTCTTTCTATTATTATTTATGACAGTGTTGTTACTTTTATCTGATTCTTTTTTTTTAACACATTTATTAAAAAATCTTCGGTTTTATTTTCCCATGCAAATTATAATCAGCTTTTTATTTTTTACTCGTAATTTATATGATTAATTTGCAAATTTGAAACCCTCAGGTTGTGAAGTTCTCCTCAGCTATAATAAGTTACATAACGTTTTTATAAGAATAATTGATCAAAAGCAATTTTATCAGCTTATTAAAACATTTATAAGTAAAATTTCTTGATTGGATTAACTTCAAAGTTGCCTACAATTGTCCTTGCACACGCCAATTATCCACAGATCACCTCAATCAACCATACCCCACACTGATAAGTCATATACAGACACATGTCATAAAATTCCATAGTGCAGCAGATAATTAGCTGTTAATTTGTCTTCAGTGAAAATCAGACCAATATGTATTTGCAACAGTTACTTTTTTAATATATCATAAAGTCCACTTTTTTTTATGTAAATCCATTGAAAAAAAAAACAACAACAGTTTTGCTTTCTAAAACTCCTGGGAAGTATGGAAACCTAAAAAAATACAGTACTATTTTTAGCTTACACATGTTCACACTTTGTAAAAATAAGTACTATTATTAGCCTACACAAATTTATAATTTGTAACAATAAACTGACCTTGATCAGACTAATTTGAGCTCAAGATGAAACTTTGCACACAGTAATTTTCCATTAATACACTACCTCATTTTAGGTTTAAATTACCATTTAAAATCAAATATAAACCATGTATTTTTTGGACAGATATTCTTTGTACATGGTTTTAACTTTACAAAACTGCTTTTGTGGGATTCCTTGATGCTGTACTTTATTCATAATTTGCTTTTTTTTTGCGTGTTAAACAGCGTATATATCAGAGAATGCATAGAGGTAGTATAAAGCGTATCTATCAAGGAATGCATAGAGGTGGTAAAAAGCGTATCTATCAGGGAATGCATAGAGGTGGTAAAAAGCGTATCTATAGAGTAAAGGGTTTAATATGTTAGAAATATGAACAGTTGCAATAAATTTTATAACTAAGTACGCAACATTTTATTTAGAAATGAGTTATATAACACAAACCTTATTATACGCGTGTCATTAGATAAGGGTTAATTGACAACTTTTGCCGATATATTTTCAGCTTTTAATTTATAGGCCTAGATCTTGGGAGTGGGCCAAGTGGTTTCTGTCTTCATTAGCACATTTGGTGGCTAATGACTATCACAGTATGGTTCCAATAAACAAGGGTCATTATTGATTGGAAAGTCAGTCTACTACACAATATGTATCAATTAGTGAGAAGGAGAACAAGTTCATTTTATTTGAGAACATGTTATAACTTTAAAAACTGTTCTTAGTTTTGGCATTTTTTATGAAAAGAAAATATTGTTGATCAAATATTATAATAAAATGATATCAAAATTATTTAGGAATAGGTTACAATTTAGGGAAAAGGCAACTTTATTTTTTTTGTTTCAATTTCTGTCTGGAGACATTCACTCATCTAAGAGTTCTGTTTTAATGCTTGCAGATTATTGTAAATAATTCTTATCTAAGATTGAAAACCGAATGTACATTTCAGTGTTATCAAGTAAAGCATAAAATAGAACACTTAAGGCAACTTATTATTGAAATCGAAAAGTTAGTATAGATAGAATACAATAATTTAAATTAATCAAGTAATACTATATTCCAAAAACGGTAAATGCATGTATATAAGAAAATCATTTTCCCACTCTTTTTGTAAGTTTTATATCTAAATATAATGGAAGGATCATCTTCAATGGTATGACCGTTTTCATTATAATTATGATATTATACGATATCGTCAACACAAATAACTCATTGAGTTTTCACTATATCTGAGTTTTATTATCATTGTCATTTTTAATAATATTATTATATGTTTTATTATTTTTATTTGTAATATTATCTAATAATAAAAATAATAATAATCATTTAATAATAAAAGTAATGATAATAATAGTATTATTATAATATTATTATAAATATTATTATTATTATTATTGTTATTATTATTATTTCACATTAACCGAAGGAAAATTTCAACTCCACTGCACACATTTTCGTGGTCTGGTTGGGACCCCTACTGTGCTAATTACCCACTTATCAGCTACTGTTACATAATCGCTGATAAGCAGCAGATAAGATGGGGGCTGTTTATCGGATATGAGGGGTGGGGAAGCACCTACATAATAGTGGATCTAGACCTTTAAGAAAAACGATTTGAATAGCACGTTTTTCTTATATGTTATTTGTTAAACATTTAAAGTATGTTTTTAAGATTATCATCAATACTAATTGCTTACATGATTTTTCTGAATTTGAAATATACTATTTATCAAAGGTTTGATAAAGTTTTCCACATTAGAAATTTCAATTGATGTTCAATTTTACCTTGATTTATAAGAAAACATATATAACATATTCGTTACATTAGTGAACATATGAAACTATTAAATATTCAGTCTAGATACACTGTTGAATTACTTTTATCAATTCGTAGTGTGTGAGTGTTTTAATTGTAGCTCAAAATATTTTAACGCCGCAGATAGTTCTTTATAATTATACGAAAAAATAAATAATGTTAGACTCTTCAGTAGTAAAATCAAATCGCGATGCTTATGTAAGACCCAGCGATCTATCATAAAAAAAATGTTCATGGAGATTCGCGATGAAAAATCTCAGCGGGTCGAGCTGAATTGCGATGGATCGCGGTGAATCACCGGCAGTCACCGCGAAATCCAAGTAAGATTTGCTAAGGTGAATATTATAAACTTAACAAATGATATTACGCTCTATTTGCAACCGTGTTTATTGCAAATATCTTAAAAACTACTTAATGTTTCGTTTATAAAATTTAACTTTTATCAAATGCACTTTTAATAACTTAAGTGCAGTCATATCTATAATAATACTTTTATTAATCACGGATACAATGATACAATAGGACCTAAATATTAGGGGCACCGTTATTTCAAATCTAGTCCATTTTCTCCAAGTTGGTTTGTTACAATTATACTGGGTATATGAAATAGTATTTTATTATTTATTTTTTCGTATAATTATAAAGAACTATCTGCGGCGTTAAAATATTTTGAGCTACAATTAAAACACTCACACACTACGAATTGATAAAAGTAATTCAACAGTGTATCTAGACTGAATATTTAATAGTTTCATATGTTCACTAATGTAACGAATATATTATATATGTTTTCTTATAAATCAAGGTAAAATTGAACATCAATTGAAATTTCTAATGTGGAAAACTTTATCACACCTTTGATAAATAGTATATTTCAAATTCAGAAAAAACATGTAAGCAATTAGTATTGATGATAATCTTAAAAACATACTTTAAATGTTTAACAAATAACATATAAGAAAAACGTGCTATTCAAATCGTTTTTCTTAAAGGTCTAGATCCACTATTATGTAGGTGCTTCCCCACCCCTCATATCCGATAAACAGCCCCCATCTTATCTGCTGCTTATCAGCGATTATGTAACAGTAGCTGATAAGTGGGTAATTAGCACAGTAGGGGTCCCAACCAGACCACGAAAATGTGTGCAGTGGAGTTGAAATTTTCCTTCGTTTAATGTGAAATAATAATGATAACAATAATAATAATAATAATATTTATAATAATATTATAATAATACTATTATTATCATTACTTTTATTATTAAATGATTATTATTATTTTTATTATTAGATAATATTACAAATAAAAATAATAAAACATATAATAATATTATTAAAAATGACAATGATAATAAAACTCAGATATAGTGAAAACTCAATGAGTTATTTGTGTTGACGATATCGTATAATATCATAATTATAATGAAAACGGTCATACCATTGAAGATGATCCTTCCATTATATTTAGATATAAAACTTACAAAAAGAGTGGGAAAATGATTTTCTTATATACATGCATTTACCGTTTTTGGAATATAGTATTACTTGATTAATTTAAATTATTGTATTCTATCTATACTAACTTTTCGATTTCAATAATAAGTTGCCTTAAGTGTTCTATTTTATGCTTTACTTGATAACACTGAAATGTACATTCGGTTTTCAATCTTAGATAAGAATTATTTACAATAATCTGCAAGCATTAAAACAGAACTCTTAGATGAGTGAATGTCTCCAGACAGAAATTGAAACAAAAAAAATAAAGTTGCCTTTTCCCTAAATTGTAACCTATTCCTTAATAATTTTGATATCATTTTATTATAATATTTGATCAACAATATTTCCTTTTCATAAAAAATGCCAAAACTAAGAACAATTTTTAAAGTTATAACATGTTATCAAATAAAATGAACTTGTTCTCCTTCTCACTAATTGATACATATTGTGTAGTAGACTGACTTTCCAATCAATAATGACCCTTGTTTATTGGAACCATACTGTGATAGTCATTAGCCACCAAATGTGCTAATGAAGACAGAAATCACTTGGCCCACTCCCAAGATCTAGGCCTATAAATTAAAAGCTGAAAATATATCGGCAAAAGTTGTCAATTAACCCTTATCTAATGACACGCGTATAATAAGGTTTGTGTTATATAACTCATTTCTAAATAAAATGTTGCGTACTTAGTTATAAAATTTATTGCAACTGTTCATATTTCTAACATATTAAACCCTTTACTCTATAGATACGCTTTTTACCACCTCTATGCATTCCCTGATAGATACGCTTTTTACCACCTCTATGCATTCCTTGATAGATACGCTTTATACTACCTCTATGCATTCTCTGATATATACGCTGTTTAACACGCAAAAAAAGCAAATTATGAATAAAGTACAGCATCAAGGAATCCCACAAAAGCAGTTTTGTAAAGTTAAAACCATGTACAAAGAATATCTGTCCAAAAAATACATGGTTTATATTTGATTTTAAATGGTAATTTAAACCTAAAATGAGGTAGTGTATTAATGGAAAATTACTCTGTGGAAAGTTTCATCTTGAGCTCAAATTAGTCTGATCAAGGTCAGTTTATTGTTACAAATTATAAATTTGTGTAGGCTAATAATAGTACTTATTTTTACAAAGTGTGAACATGTGTAAGCTAAAAATAGTACTGTATTTTTTTAGGTTTCCATATTTCCCAGGAGATTTAGAAAGCAAAACTGTTGTTGTTTTTTTTTTCAATGGATTTACATAAAAAAGTGGACTTTATGATATATTAAAAAAGTAACTGTTGCAAATACATATTGGTCTGATTTTCCCTGAGAACAAATTAACAGCTAATTATCTGCTGCACTATGGAATTTTATGACATGTGTCTGTATATGACTTATCAGTGTGGGGTATGGTTGATTGAGGTGATCTGTGGATAATTGGCGTGTGCAAGGACAATTGTAGGCAACTTTGAAGTTAATCCAATCAAGAAATTTTACTTATAAATGTTTTAATAAGCTGATAAAATTGCTTTTGATCAATTATTCTTATAAAAACGTTATGTAACTTATTATAGCTGAGGAGAACTTCACAACCTGAGGGTTTCAAATTTGCAAATTAATCATATAAATTACGAGTAAAAAAATAAAAAGCTGATTATAATTTGCATGGGAAAATAAAACCGAAATTTTTTTAATAAATGTATTAAAAAAAGAATCAGATAAAAGTAACAACACTGTCATAAATAATAATAGAAAGAAAACAGAAATAAAAGTTGGCAGTAACAAATGTGTTTTTTTCTTTTAAAATAATATTTAATATGTAAAAATGCAGAAATGAATAAATATCATCAATAGAAATGTAGCTAAAATTATTATAGAATAGTAAACTAATGGGTTTAAAGCTTTGTATGTCAAGAAATATTGATCACACCTTATAAAATATACCATTAGAAAGAAAATTTAATTTTGAAAAAGACATTTATGTTGGTTACTTAGTGTTTAAAATAATATTCAATTTAGTAATATTGAATTGAATAACACAGGTATAAATTATGCATTCCCTCCTCCCCCCTGCCTCCCACCCCCCACACCCCAAAATTCTGTTTGGAGTTAGTGTACTTGTTATCTGTGAAGTTGTATGGATATGATAAGCCCAATTAAGCTAAATGCATATGGAGTAAAGGGGTAAGATTGTGTTAAACAAATATCGTATGTTTATAAATGACATTATTTACTTAACAAGAACTCGAAAAGTACTCATTAATATTGAAATATATTGAAATTGAAATTACAATATCAGTGTTTGCAATCAGGTACATATGTTACGTATTTTTTAATTATAGCATACTTCAGTAAATCATGCAGACTCATTATGTTGAATAAAACATTCAAACACAAATTAACTAAACTGATTAAATCAGTTACTTTAACCTTTCGATCACGATACCACATGATAACGCGGCATCATTACATCGTCAGCATATGACGCTACAACAACATCTTCGCGCTTAAGATAATTGTTCTTTAGAATAAGTGGAAATAAAACATCTGTGGGTTCATCATTCTTTTTTTTTTTACAAAAATAGAATATCATTCAAAAGATATATTCATTGAGAGTAAGAAATCGCTTATGTGATTTTTACATATTCTATACAGAAAATAGAAGGAAAAGAATGACGAAATGATCACATTACAAATGGGCGCGTGAGTCAATTATGATTTAAGATAATATTTATTTCAAATATAGCGTATGATGAATCAAGTGATGAGCATGGATAATTTTTTTGCACCTAAGGGATCTTAGTTTTCGTATTTTTGTTATTAAGTAAAATGTATACGTGCCCTACTTATTTCTATATAAACAATCTGACCGCTATCGATTATTGGCCGGAGAAATATTCTTCGGTATGAAACAACATTGAAATATCTCGTCACTGTTAAGGGGCATACACATAGTCGGTCGTATACAATGTAACAGTTAGCTGACAAGCTTGCACGCACAACATTTACTTTAAAGTTCCATATGGTGTATAATTTTATGGTAAAGTAGCTGCCCATTTAGAATTTAGATGATATGCATAATTACGTGTTTAGAATGACACATTTTTCAATATTGCACATGAACTTATATAGTAAGGGCAATAAATGACGAATTCTGTAATATTTTCTACAGAGTTAATTGTTTGGCAGGACCAATTTAACAATTTCAAAATAAAAATAATGTTTCCATGAAAAGAATTCTATTGAACTATAATATTATATGATTTCACTGTTTACATGGCAACAGTTCATTTTTGGAAAGAACAAACTTCTAGATGATAATAAGTCATATATTTGCCAGTTGTGGAAATAAAGCAAAAAATATGGTATCAAAATGGAGCTGAGACATTGGCCATTTAATAGCAGCATTTTTTTTTTAAGTAACTGGTTTGCATATTATTCATAAATATTGATGAGAATGTTACAAACATACAACAAACTGTTCAAAAATTACATTTTCTAAGTTTTAAATCAATCTATATGTACCAAACAGTTTCAATATGGTCCTAAAGTTTCTCAGAGTGTTTAAATAGTATGTAGTAACGCTGACGGTTTGTTTCATTCGAAAATAGGTACATTTAGCTAATTTGCATAATATGAACCAGTGCAATGTCTCAGGAAAAAAGTATCTGAATCTGAATAGAATGATATAAACAGCTATAAACATTAGTGATTCACATTCTAATACAAATCGTTAGCTTCAGAGTAGAATGAATGAAATAAATATCTTAATGTGCTGTAGATGATATATTAATTTCGTGAACAAAATCGTTCTGTGTTCTGGGGCTGTGGTTTTGGTGTTCTGTGCTTTCGAGAAATCTACCCTTACCTATTATCTTTAGTATTTTCTGCATTAAACCTATAACCAAAAATAGATATTTAATATAATATTATTCATTAACATACAGCATTTTGCGCATTTGTTCTCCCAAGTTTATCTCGGGTGTTCTTGAAAGAACAAGCACATGAAAATATATATCTTTAGATCTCTCATCAACATGTTTTGTTTTCATATGTTGTCAAACACTGTTAGATCCTCGTAAAAATACAAATTATTTTGCGCTAATACACTTAGAGTTAGCATGGAAACATGGACTAATTCCCTGAGAACTAAATAGAAAATAAGAGCAGAAATTGGCACGGTGAAAGTAGCAGTTGCTGTAGTATTCGTCCTGAACCAAACATGAAAAATGTCTCAGGAAACAAAAATCACTAAATCAGATTAAAATGATATAATTAATTCTTATAGATAAAATATCAATAATTTTAGCTATAATTTTTAGATATATAGTTTAAAGACTTAATTGAAGGAGGAATCAATATGTAATATACTTTACACATGTTATGTTACTATTTAATAACTCTGTTTTATTGCGTCAATTATTTAGATAATATATACCGGACAGTCTCTCAGAGTTTTCTAAAATAGTATATTGTTACTTTGAAAGACAAATGAATAAATGCTAAAACTAATATCTCTGGAAACAAGATATAGCTAAAACTGAATAACATAAAAAATAGACATTTAGTAATAAACTGATGACTATTTGAGCTGCATTATATGAAAAGAGAGTGTTAATTTTTTTTCGAAGAAGGAATCTGTATGTAACCTACTTAAAACATGTTACGTTACCATTTCAAATATCTTGATTTGTTGTATCGTTATTTTCTTATAATACAGTGTAGCAATATTTTGTTTTCAAATTATAAGCACTCTTACAAAACGGTTTAGTTAAAAACTTCTCAAACATTGAGATGTTTTCCGTAACAGCACTGTATTTTGCTGTATTTAGAAATATGTAGGAAGAATTTGAAACCATTGTTATCTATACAATGAAAGCATTGATCTGTTAAAACTTTGAAGTATTAGTACTTACATTATTTTTCTTTTCTTTTGTCAACCAATAAATCATCTGAAACATTCGTTACTAATTCGATATTCGTTTTACCTTTTAAATTTATTTATCTATCAGTTAAGTTATACTACTCTCAGTTTCTTAATTATATTCTATTTAACTGTTTCATCATTGTTGTCAATAATTACATTTAACATCGACTATGTATGTTTATGTATATATTCTGTATATATTAATTATGTACACATACCTGTACACACCCATACACTGACATAGGGTTACGATTGTCTGCAGCCTTCATGGTGATTTCCTAACGGATATCTATCCTTGTTTTGTCTGATCATAAAGTGTATCTATGCACAGTCATTTACGATACAAATAAAGATTTTTGTTTTTGAACTTCAGAGACACATGCATTATTGTGAGATATTTATGCGCTCATTAATAAAATATTCACTGTTGAAAAGCAGCACTGAACTAAAACTAAAAAAAAAATAAGTTATATAGGTAGTTTATGTAATCTTTAGATTAAAACTGATGAATTTCAAAAAGCTAATAATGTGTACAATTATTCTGTAGCATTTAGAAATACCGTAATATATCCTAAATACATGTATCATCTGAAATATTGCAAAACATAACGCTAATGACAACCCTGTACGGAGACATTATGTGTCAAAAGTGCATAATAAACGTTTATTAGTACCGCACTAATAAAACTCAATCTATATGTTTTAACTATTCTGTAATTAAATGTATCATATTAATTATACCAAATTGTTAAGAAAACAAATACTGACTGCCTACGTTTTGCTATAGAAATGATAATAACATCTTTAAGGATATCATATAGAACTCAACAAAGCCAATAAATAGCAGACGCGGTCTTATCAAGTCTGTTAATGAGAGGTAATGCAATGTAAAACACCCCTTATGCCCCCTAGCCAAAGCTGAAGTGTAATCATATTATAGTTATATTGAATGGACTCTATGAACAATCTAACAACACTGAATCCGAGTACCGGGAGACAAATTAGAAGCATCACATGGTACGAGGGTTGGATCAAAAGTAATGCAACCAATGGTGTTAAATGACAACTAAAGGTTGGATTAAGAAAATCTTTATTTCAAACCTTCAAAGTAATCTCCTTTGACAGATGCACAACGTCGTAATCTTTTAATCCAATCCCACATAAAATCAAAGTGCTGAAAGGACTGAAAACCGATACACCTGAAAAATCAACATTTCATTGTGAACAGACTGGTCATGATTTGAACAATGTTGATAAAGGTCCACATTACATGCCAAATATCTAAACTCTGTGAATTGTGGTTCAAGACAATATGATTTTTTTCCCTATACAACTCTATGTTAAACTAAGTTTGCCCCAGGGTTGGGGCAATTTCAACCCTAACCCTAACCCGAGACCCTAGTCCCAGCCCTAATTCTAAAGCAAAGTGATTCCAAATGTTTCAAATGGGAGTATAAAATGCATAATTATTCTAGAATCTGTTGCTCCATATATATTTATTTGTTTAAAATAGATGTTCTCAACTGTAATTAAAACACAGTCACTTTCTCGGCTAGTATATTTCAAAAATTGCCTGATAAAATTAGCTCTTTATATTTGGGCGTCTTATCAGACAGCAGAGGCAAAATTTGCAATAACAACATTGCGAAAACTTTTGAATGATTAATTAATAACACTGTTGACTGAACAGACCTGTTTTCTAAAGTATCTGAAATTGCATTTTAATTTTAATAAAACTTGCAAAGCTTTTAAAATAAAGCTGTGCAAAACAAGCATGTTTTTTTTTCCATTTTTACAAAGATGCTTTGCATTATTTATGCATTGACCGATGACCCGCCCGCTTAGCTCAGTAGTTAAGAGTGTTGGTCTACGGATCGCGGGGTCGCGAGTTCGATCCTCGGGCGGGGCATATGTTCTCCGTGACTATTTTATAAACGACATTGTGTCTGAAATCATTAGTCCTCCACCTCTGATTCATGTGGGGAAGTTGGCAGTTACTTGCGGAGAACAGGTTTGTACTGGTACAGAATCCAGGAACACCGGTTAGGTTAACTGCCCGCCGTTACATGACTGAAATACTGTTGAAAAATGGCTTTAAACCAAAAACAAACAAACAAACAAATGTATTGACCGATATACCATCTGACTCTAAAATCAGAAATTGCATAGTTCTATTTAATATTAAGCAAACACTACGTTGCCCAAAGCACCTGATATTATTTATTTATTGCTTCATGCTAGACAAGAAATCTGTCATTGCTTTTCAATGATTTACCAGCAAGATAATTGTATTAGTATTCGAGGATCCTGATTGTACACGACCTCTGAGCTATATAAGTCAGTTGATCACTATGTTATTGAAAAACCAATGATCTAGTGGCATGACCTTTTTTTAAAAAAAAAAAACAAAAACAAAAATCTTTCTCGTTTAAGTTGTGTTCACTTATGAAACAGTCATATAGTATAAGTAGTATAGTAATTGTTTGTGCGGCAACACTTTTTCAATTTTAATTAGCCACCTTCTTATAAAAAATCCAACACTGACCAATTCAAATTTAAAAAAATCCAAAACCAACCAGTCTTAAAATACTAACTCAGCGTATTTGTACCCTGAAAATCTTTGATGGACGTAAGGTTGAAGGGATAAAATGAAATCCAAGGTCCACTCAAATCAAAACACATTAATTAAACAGGAAAAACCGGAAGAAAATGTGCTTATTAATTAAAATAATTTATAATTGTTTGTTCATTTACTCTTTGATTGTTGACTTTTAGTATTCTATACAATAAATCATAAATATTTATACCATCTTGTAACATTTTAATGAAAAATAAACAATAATAACCACAAAGTGTACTTGTTTTGTCTTGATATTGTATGTTGTTATACTTAACTCCGGGTATATATTCAGTTACCTCATATGGATTAAAAATTAAACGTGGAATCCACAAAATTAATCTAGTTACAATTACCCTACCTGGATCAGCAGCATTAGCTCTAAAAATTAATTCATCATCATTTGTTAATTGAAGTGTTATTTGTATATGGCTTGGTGGTAACATGTTTTGTTCCAAACCCTGAAAAAATGAATAATTATTTAGTCGAATTTTAGCATTTACCTCTTTACTACCCTGGATTAATAACTTTCTAGAAGCAAAACCACTACTATATGTAGCTTGGTCTTTTCTGCTTTCAGCACTAGCGTTAACGTTTAAATAAATAAATTCATTTGTTCCAGTTGTTTCTGCATAATCCTTAGATAGTTCAACTAAATCCTTTATATTTATTACCTTGTATAAATTATTACAATCATATACAATTTTTCCATTTTATTTTACTATAAGCTGATCAATTAATGAAGCTACATTATTAATTAAAGCAATTTGATCTCCGTCAACATAATTATTACCATTAGCAAGATTATTTACTTTAAAACTTACTTCAAAATAACCATTAAACCAATCAAAATATGAACTTCTATCATTAATTGTAAAGTGATACCCACTTTTTTGTTGTTTAACATTATTTTCCAAGACAGATATTAAGGCTGTATCTAATTGAATAGGAGTGAGTTCGTATCTTTCACAATATTGTTTTGTTCTAAACATGTATATTATATATTATTTTATATTTTTTATAAATTAATCTGTTAATACGCTTACGCGTCCCCGATCCTGACAATAATCTATTTAATCTTATATTAATATCCTCTTCCTCCTCATTATTTTTACTGTTATTCTTTTCTTGTAATTCCTTAACAATTAAATCACCAACTGCTGGAGAAGGTTTCTTTTTAAATTTTTCAACAATTTTATTAGCAGATAAATTTCCAACTTCCGTTCCAACCTTTTTTGTTCCACTTTCAAGTGCTGCTTTTCCTGCTGTTTCCAGAGCCTTTTTTTCCAGCTGTGCTAATTGAAGATGCAACTCCACTTGAAAACAATTTCGTTAAAGTGTCAAAGATACCTGTACCATGTATATTTTCTTCTCCTGTGTGAGCATCAACATAAATAAATATTCCTTTATTTTTATCATAAACTTTCTTGTACATTATATAAAACTAAAATTTATATTTCTTTTAAAATTAGTGTAAAACTTGTTTCAACCCCATTAAAATTAATTATTCTACCAAACATGTCTGTAATATATATTCTTATTGAATTTATAATATTTTTATTAATTTTAGAATATCCAATTCTTTGTGGTTCTTTTGTAAATGGATAAGCTCTTGTTAAATCTGCAGTACTTAAAGCATAGATAATAACACTGAAATTACCATCAACAAGTGAATTATCAATAAGATCACAATGAATATAAATTGTATCCACAGAGTTAGTTATATTTGGTGTTGTAGTTCCCCATTCAGTATTTCTCAATGCTTTTTTCTCAAATCCAAGTATAGTATGAAAATTTGACATTCTTAAATCCAACATAAAATTATCATGAATTGAAATCAAAATCTTAAAACTACTTAAATCAAATTCTAAACTTATTGGAGCAATGTCTGATTTATCAAATTTAAAATCATCATTACTTATTAATGTTTCCCTTATGTAATTATTAATATCAGTGTAACTGTAAGAACCATTTGTAAATATAATATCTTTCCAATCCTTACCATTATTATAACGAATTCTTTTATTATCATATTCATGACTAATATTATGCCAAGAATAAGTCATAGTGTTGATACTATCCAAACCAACAACATAAGTTTTATTTTTATCTAAAATTAAAGAACGACCAAATCTGATTGTAAAATCACTTGGAGTATTTTTATTATCATCTTTAACTGTTTCAGAACTTAATACTATTTTTGTTCCATTTATATATTCAAGAAAAATATTTTTTATATAACATTTCATGTTGTTTTGGTAATAATTTATCCATTTTTAATAATTGATCTACTACCCTAATACCCTCATTTTTTAGTTCTTCATTATTATTTCCAGCATCAATCGAACCACAAATTAACTCCAAATCATTAACCAATTCTTCTGGATCACACGGACAAACGTCATAACCCTCTCCCCTAATTACTTTTTTAAATTTCATAGATCTTTTATTGATAGGTAATCCTGATTTTTCTGTTAATTCTTTAAATATTTTTCTAGAGCGAATTGAATGTTTTTTATTATTGTTATATCTTTTATTAATCAAATCAATCAAATCATTATCTACTTTAGTGTTAATTACTTCTTTTCCAGTTATTCTATCCTTAGCAATTATTTTGTTTTGACCATAAAGTTTATTTAAGTTAATAATTAAATTACCATATTGACCATTTGGTAAAACTTTATATGGATTGTGATGTTTTATTCCTTGTCCATATGTAGAAGACATACCAAGAATATGATTTAACCGGTCTTTGTACTTTAAACATTCGTCTCGTTCATGTGTTAAATTTTTTGCTTCTTCTTGCTTAATTAAATACTTTGATCCAGATTTGCTTGCTATTGGACCATTTAATTTTTGGATATCCTCAGTAACACAATCTATTGTATTTTTAAGTATGTCTTTATTCATTTTATTAGGATCAGATTCATCTGCAGTAAAAAAGTCAAACATTTCAGACGGTTTGTAATATTCATATTCTTCTAAAACATTATCATCCAGAAAAGCATCTAAATCTACTGTAGGTATTTTTTTTCTTTTGGTCTTGCTCCCAATTCTTCTGATTTTTCAGTTGTATCAACAGTTGTTTCAGTTATTCCCATCTTTTTTCTTCCATAATCTTCTAATCTCTTAAGTTCATCTTGAGGAACCCATCCAGCAGGTTCATCTCCCCAATCTATTGATGTATAGGAAGTTGGTTTTAAAGCTTGTTCTTTTCTTGTTTGATTTTCATAATCTTTCAATATCTCTTCAATATTTTCAACATGTTTAGAGATGGGTAATGGTGGTAATAACGTTTTTTCTTGAAATAACTGTGGTTAACCCTGATATGTTTGTATGTCTTTCATTTCATCACCTAGTAACGCTAATTGCTCTTTAATTCCAGGTAATACTTTTAACTGACTTGATAATTTTTCTTTTTGACTTTCTATTCCTTCAGTAATTGGTTTATAAGTTTCATTATACATTTCTTGACTAGTAGCTTTTCTTAATTTTTTCTTCTTATTTCTTCTCTTTTAGTTTTTACTTTTTGTTCAACTAGGTTGTTTAGTTCTCTTATTTCTTTAAGTTTTGCTAACATTTATATAATAATGTAAGACAATGTAAGATAATGTAATATTATTATATAATGGAAATTCCAAATTATGATACAAAAAGTAATGTCAAGCACAATAACTTTAAACAAATTAAACAATATCCTTTTATGCCATATTCATGTTTTAGAATGTTAATATGTGGATCTTCTGGATCTGGAAAAACAAATACATTAATGCATATGATACGAGAACCTCTTATATATTATGATAAATTATACCTTTATGCCAAAAACCTGGAACAATCTAAATATTAGGATTTAATGAAGCTCTTAAATGAAATTGCAGAAAAAAATAAAATGGATCCAAATGAATTACTTGAATATTCAGCTGATCCCAGCCCAATTGAACCTTGTGAGAATCTTGAATCAGAAACACAAAAGTAGTAATATTTGATGATTTTGTATGTGAATATAAAAAGGTTCAGAATGAAATAACAAAATACATTATTCAAGGACGTCACAAAAACTGTTGTGTTATTTATTTAAGTCAGTCTTACTATAAAACACCAAAAGATATTCGAATTAACTATTCACATTATATTTTATTTGAAAGTCCAAGTAAACGAGAAAAAGATATGATTTGTAATGAACAAAATATTAACCCTAACTCTTTTGCTAATGCAAGAAATCAAAAATATGATTTCTTATATATTGACAAACTAAGGAAGTTTTTAAGAAAAAACCTTAATGGTAATATATAGATGGGAGTTTTTAATGATGTAAAACAAATTAATCAACCTGACAGCATAAGTAAAGTTAAATTTGATATTGATTTAAGTGATTATGCTACTAAAAAATAATTTAAAAAACTAAAAAAGGAATCGGAATCGTATCTTCACAGGAATAAGGAACTTGAGAACACGATGAACAGAGCACTGGATATGGGAGGTAATAACCTTATCAACCTAGGAGATCCAGATAAACCACACGATGCAGTTTCAAGACGGTTCATGTTTAAAAATGTTCAGGATGTAATAGATGATTATAATCTTGAAGATATCAAAAGTATAAAACAGACGCTAGAAACAGATGTAAAGAATATTGAAGAATTAACAAAGGATTTTAAAAAGAATTCATTATTAATAGTTCAATTACAAGATAAAATTGAAAAAGAAATGAAAACTATGGTTGATTCTATTAAAGAACTTGAAGAGAAATCTGATTTGACAGACGAAAACATAAAAGAAGTATTTCGAGTCAATTTAAACATTTTATTCAGTCAAATTCAAGAATTAAAAGATAGTATGATTAAACATGAAGAACTAAAAGACAAGATTATTGAAGCCGAGAAACAAAGTTACAAAATATGTATCAGTTTGAAATCAGAACAGAAATAAATAAACTAAGCACTGAAACTGAAAAAAAAAACACCAAGATTTACTCGATACATTTTCAAATAAATTTGCAGAATATAAATCTGAACTGGAAAAGGCAGCTTCGCAAAATGGTGATGACCATGACACTACATTAAATTACCTTAAAAAAGAGCTCAATTCTAAAATAAAAAAACTTTAAGAAACAACTTCGAATTTGGATTAGTACTGTTGACACACGTCATGATTAAAAGTATGCAGACTTAAGTAAACTTACAAAAATATTACAAGAAGATATAACACAGCTTAATGCTAAAGTTGAAGAACATAAAAATGAACTGGACTTTGTAGTTGAAAAATCAGTTAAACAAGGAGAAGCAATTACTGCTAATGCTAAAGCAATTAATATAATTAATGATCAGCTAGAAAATTTTAAGAAACAACTCCGGATCTTGATTAGTACCGTTGACACACGTCATAATTTAAAGTATGCGGAATTAAGCACACTTACAGAAATATTACAAAAACATTTCAACGAATTTAATGATAAAATTAAAAAAATAATAAATGATCTGGACTCTGTAGTTGAAATATCAGCTAAACAAGGAGAATCAATTACTGCTAATACCCAAGTAATTTCTACTAATGCCATTTTAACACCCTGAACACCATTGATAGCTAAACAATTTTCAACATGTTCTTTTAATATTCTTTCTCGGGTAAAGTGTTGCAGGCAAGATCTACAAAAATGTTTCTTGTTTGTATTTTTTGTTTTGTTATTCATTAATCTATTAAAGTCTTTTATCCAAACATAATGTGATTTTTTATGTGAGCTTTCAGCTCCCAGGGACTCGCGTCCATCATTATTAATTAGCAACATGTCACATCTTTCAGAATAATGATATTTTGATATGTACAATGGATAAACGCCTGAAGGTTCTTCATATCCAAATATATTAAATGAAATGTCATTTAAAACTTCTGTTTTAGGTATTTGATTTAATGTAACAGGAAATTTTATTCCTTTATAATTAAGATCGTTTATATGTTTTTTTTTATATTTTGAAACTCTATAAGGGTTTTGTGTTACAGGAAATTTATAAGCTAAATGACACCATCTAAAACATTTAAATCCTTTCATTGAATTCTGTAATTTCTTTGGTAATTCTAAATAACTTGAAGCAGCCAACGGACTATACGTATATCTATTTATATAATGAGCATCAACTGACTCTATTCTCCAGCCGCTTCCTTCTGAAATCCAATTACCAATTATATTTATTATTTCATTAAAAGTTTGACGTAAAGTGTTTTTATTTCGTTTGTATTAATAATTTCTAAAGCTTTTGATTGAAAATAAGCTGGTTTATATATTGTATCTGTTGCACTCATTTTTACAAAAGTTATTTTTAAAACAACGTTTATTTTTATACCTTTTAAAGCTTTAAGTTCAGCTTTAAGTATTTCATAAGAGTCATTTATAGTTAAATATAGTTGATTTTTTTTTGATCTTGTCTATATTCAACTTTAATTTCAAATTTCTTAATATATTGATTTTTTGATCTCTCAATTTCCATATATATATATTATATTTAGAAAAAAAATTCGTTAAGCAAAATAAGGGTTAAAAAATAATAAAATAAATAAAGTTTAAGAAGAAATAAAATATTTAATTTTATATCTTTTTCCATTAGTTTTTGATATTCCACTTTTTACTCTGTTTTTCCCTTCACAGCACATTTGTATTAACCCTGAATAAATATCAAGGTCTTTAAATGCTGCGTAAGTGCTTTTATATATTTTTTCTTCATTAGTGTCACAATCGGTTGTAATAACTCTTTTAGGGTTGTTTCGATGATTATTTGGTCTGGGACAATCAAATAATTTTTCGACATTTTCTTCCTCTAACATTAAACAACCACAGTCCCATTAAAATAAATTCCTTTCTAATAGATAAGGATCTATAACATTTTGTAATTTAACAATGACATGATTTTTATATTCATCGCTAACTATTTGATTTTACCGATTTTTCATAGCGTTTCTTCTTTTAAGAACTTTTTTATATGAATTATTGTCTGGATTCATTATTTCTCATAAAGTGCTAGATAATTTTGACATAATCATTCTATCTATCTTTCTATTAACCATCTATATAATAATATGCTTATAGAAAAAAATCTCTAAAACGCACGTAAAGAAATTATATTGATTTGAGAAATTTGTTTATATTATCTATATCTTTTGAATAAGATTTTAAAGTTATTTTTTCTAAATTGTTATCAAATGTTAAAATTTTAATACCTTCTTGAGACATTCTGTTTAGCCATTCTTCGTGTAATTTGTGTAGTTTTTCTAAATAATCTAAACCAACTCTGTTTTCTTCAGTTCTGTTTCTTTTTTGAAGTCTTTGAAAACATATTTTAGGATCGGTTTTAACATAAATAAAAGCATCAATTGGTTTTTTTTCATGTATTTTAATAACATGATCAATTAAGAAAAGATTGTATACTGCCTACTCGGGGTCATTTATAACATCGTTGTCGTGATATTGTTTTGTAAAAACCTTGTTGTTAGTTAAATAACATCGTTCAAGAAAAAAAGCACCATCAAATTTTTTAGCAGAATTCAACATTTTTATGTGTCTGTTTAAAGTTGCTAATTGAAAAGAAAGTGAATATTTTAGAGGTTCTTGAGCAGCAAGTTCAAAAAGGTTATATGAATTTCCGGGTCCATAACATTTTGCCATTCATGAATTGGTTTTGGAATTATATTAAAATTAGGATTATATTCTTTAATAATATCAAAAATCGTACTTTTTCCTGATGCAATATTACCTTCAACTGATATAATTTTTCTCATTTATATAAAATACTTATAGAAAAAAATCTTTAATTAAAGTTAAAGTTAATATAACTCTTCTTCTTTTTTACTTTTATATCCGTTAAGTTTAAATTCTTTCATATATGTTTCAAAGGGCATTAATTTTTTTTTCTGCATTTCTAACAGTATTGTAAAAATAACTTTTTTCTCTTCTTCTTTTCTAGGATCATTAGGGTTATGAACAGCTAAAGCTGCAATCCGTGCTTTTGTTATTAGTTGTTTTATTTTGTGATGATGTGTTTTTAAAATAAATTTCTTGTCGTCAAGTTTTAGTCTATTAATAAATATGGTAAATACTGATGGAACAACACCAACAGCTGCTACAAATATAGGAATAGCTGGAACAAGTGCTAATGCAGCTGAACAACCAAAGATATTTTTTGTAATATATAACCCAGTACTTACTCTCCCACAAAATTTATAACTTTTTCTGTAAGCAGCAGCTAGTTTAGTTAGGTGAATAATTAATTGATCTATTGTTTCTATTCCATTATTAGAAATTAAATTTTTATTACTCATTTATATAATATATTTTCAATTAAAATTTCTTCCAATTCATTAAATGGTACCCAACTATTAAATTTTCCATTGTAACCTTTCCATTTTACTAAAGCTTGTTTTTTCTTATAGTCTCGTCTAATAACTTTTTCTATTCTAAAAACTTCTTGCGTAGTAGGTAAAAGGTCTTGTTCGTAAAATGAACCTTGAACTGTTTCATTATTTAAATCTTTAATAGAGTATGTTCTTGGATTTGTATTATTAATTTTATAAATTATAAATATTTCCTCTGTCCAGTTTGGTGTAGATCCTTTTTCAAAATGTCTTTTAAGTTTGCTTAAACGAACTCGATCACCAATTTTAAATTTTGCTTTACTCATAGGTACCTTTAAATTACTATATAAGTTAAAGTAAACAGTACCTTTATTTAAGTTTTAACTGGCTTCAGTCGGTGTCATTTTTATATTAGAATGTTTTGTTTTGTTATATTTATCAACCATTTCCTGCAAATTATCTAAATAAGTATAAGTATTATTTGCTGTAAAATATTTCCACATTATTCTTTTTAAACTTCTATTAAATCTTTCGATTACTACAGCCTTGCATCCATTAAATGTATGGTACATGCTAATTATATATTTATTCAAAAATGATTCAAACTTTTATCATAAAATTCTTTTCCTTCATCTACCCATAAATTTTGTGGAATCCTTGCAGTCTTCGGGAACTTTCGTCCCTGAATTCTACCTTTTAAAATTATTTTTCAAATGCTTCAGTAACAGATTCTCCAGTTGTATTCTTTAATGGAATAACCCAAGCATATTTACTGAATATATCAATAACGGTAAACAAGTACTTTACTTCTTTATTATATTTTGAAAAAGCTTGCATATCAACTAAATCGGCAGACCAAGTATCTTCAATATCATTGACAATCACTCTTCGTTTCCTAAATTTTCTTTTAATTGGTTTGTGTAATTCTTCTGCTAATTCATCACTCTTGTGGTACCTTGGTACAGTTATTTCGGGGGTTTACTCTACCCCCTTTTCCCGTTTTTTGATTTTTGTCCCAGCCCAAGTTTGTATTTCATTTTAATTATAGGTTCACAACTAAATGTTTTGCAATCTTTTCCCCAAATGTTTTTGATTTAGTGTTATTTAAGTCGGAAAGCATTTGCTTATCGCATTTTTGTTTACTTACTTCTGAACTATAACAGATATCATGGTCCCTACATGCTGCATCTAGTTCATTTATGGGTTGTCCATTATGTAAAGCGTTTCCAGGCCCACAATAGCGGAAGCCGCCTGGTAAAAGCAGATCGTTCTTAGGTAATAAAGGTAACATTGCTTTATGAATATCAATTGCACCTCCAGAGCGTTTAACAAATTGTGTTTTTATATTACCGCAGGATGCACATTGAGCTTTTAACATAAGTCTACCATTTTTTGTTGTAACATACTGAGGATTTATACTATCAATAAATTTCCTTTTTTTACCCAATATATTTGTTTTTGATTCATTTATGTTATATGTATTTAAAATTATTAAAGAAAACCCCCACTTTTACCAAAAAACAAAAGAAAAAATCCTCCTGGTCCTGGAATCGAACCCCTGACCGTGGCGGTAATAAAAACTATTTCGTTCCATCTAACCGATTGAGCTATGAACGCTTGTGTATAAACGTGTGTAAATATCGATATTTATAATTAAACGGTTTACCTCTAGCATACTTGGAATATTAAAGATAAATTAATCTTATGAAGTTATGAAAACTGTCCGACTGAAGTACGGATCTGTGTGACTGATAACTTTGATCACGTTATTGTTCATACATTTCACTACTTCAGGTGAACCTTCCGTGCATTTCGAGACTGTGGAAGGTCCGCCAAATGGGGTAGGGAACATTTCTCGCTAGTGAACATTTTTGTACTAAAGGAGGTATTCCCAGGTATATTTGCTTGTCCAAGCTTTTAATGCTTTCAACACTGGCAATAATGATATTGATTTCTCTCTAGTGAGAAATGATTGACAGCTAGTATCGATTGTCACTCCGCATGATAAACTCTCTTTTTGTCTGACCAATATTTACTACGCTTTATGCATGAATAAACGTAGTAAAAATCTAATGCGTTGTGTTTTATCAATAAGGGCACTTCTATTGAAAATTGTTTCTTAGTGTTTTAAATGAAATATATTTTATATAAAATATATGTTTTTACAATGGATTTAAACTTGTGGGGGTTTTTAATTGTGTGGGTAGACGGTGTTTCAACCCACTTACGTTCATAAAACAAGATGTTTTTTTGAATTGCTTGGTATTGATTTTTAGAAGAGGTTGAGGGGACGGGTGAGGCCAGATTGACCCTTCAACCTTACGTCCATCAAAGATTTACAGGGTACAAATACGCTGAGTTAGTATTTTATTGGTTTTGGATTTTTTAAATTTGAATTGGTCGGTGTTGGATTTTTTAAATGAAGGTGGCTAATTAAAATTGAAAAAAGTGTTGCCGCACAAACAATTACTATACTACTAGTATATTAGCAAGTTTGCAATAGCACATGCGTAATCAGGTTTCGGGTAAATACTTGAACAGTTCCAAGCCATTTAGTGATGTAAATACAAATGATATGTTATTGCTTAACATATTAACAAGTCTTTAATGATGATTAATATAAGCCAGATGCCAGACATATCTATCTAACCTGTAGCATATGTAAAAGTATCATATGGCTAAGCTGAAATTAGAAATAGAAATGAATATATCACCAATCTTTGTTTCCTGAAGGGTACTCCCTACAAAATGGCTACATTATAGTTTTAAATTTTGCTCGTTTGCATTACACATATACAATGTACAAGTACTTCGCATTTTCTCAATATATCTATTAACATTGTTTACATGCGTATCTGTATTATAATATTTTTACTTCTTTGTGAGCGGAATCAGACTGATTTAATGACCTCCTAAAGAAGAGTTTTAATCAATTTTAAATGAAACACACATATCTAATGAAGAATATGAACATGCTAAAAATGTTTGGAATAAATTTAACATTGAAACAATGGGAGAATATCATGATCTATATTCAAAAACTGACGTATTACTTTTAGCTGATGTATTCGAAAATTTTAGACGGTTGTGTTTAGAGTACTATAAATTAGACCCTTGTCATTATTTTAGTAGTCCTGGTTTAGCTTGGGATGCAATGTTAAAAATAACTGGAATTCAGTTAGATTTAATAACTGATATTTATATGTATCTTTTTATTGAAAAGGGACTGAGAGGAGGAATAAGTTCTATTTCAAACAGATACAGTAAAGCAAACAATAAATATATGAAAGATTATGATCCTAAACTTAACAGCAAATACATTATGTACCTCGACGCCAATAACCTTTACGGTTGGGCCATGTGTCGACCTTTTTCCTCTGGAAACTTTAAATTCATATCCGAAAAACAATTCAAAAAATTAATTGCAAAATGTAAAACTAACTTTATAGTTGAATGTGATCTTGAATATCCAAAAGAATTACATACTGTACATAATGATTATCCTTTGGCTCTTGAAAAAATTAAAATACCAGACGAATGGCTTTCAAATTATAGTAAAAATATTAAAAAAGAATTTGAAATAGGAAAAAGTAATGTAAAAAATTAGTTCCAACTTTAATGAAAAAAACAAAATTATGTTGTTCATTTTAAAAATCTTGAACTATATACACAATTAGGGTTAAAAGTAACAAAAATATATAGAATATTAACTTTTGACGAAAGTCCTTGGTTAAAAACGTATATTGATTTAAATACTCAAAAAAGATCTAAAGCAAAAATTCATTTGAAAAGGACTTTTTTAAGTTGATGAACAACTCTGTATTCGGTAAGACGATGGAGAATTTACGCAAGAGGGTTAATATTAAGCTGACACATGATGAAAATATTTTATTGAAGTATATAGCAAAACCTTCATTTGTTAGTTCAACGATGTTTAACAAGAATTTATTTGGTATTCATAGAATAAAAGAAAGCTTGTTATTAAACAGACTTTGTTATGTTGGAATGTGCATTCTAGATTTATCAGAATATTTAATGTATGATTTTCATTATAATTACATTAAGGAAAAGTATGGAAACGAAGTTAATGTTAAAAAATGTAAAGGAATTAAAAAACATCTGGTAAAGAAAACAATAGTTCATAAAAATTATAAAGATACTTTGTTTAATTCAACACGAAGTAATCACACCTTAAAAGTTATTCGTTCTGATAAGCATAATATTTCCAGCTATTTTATAAATGAAACATCTTTATCATGTTATGACGATAAAAGATATATTCTTGATAGTGGTATTGATACATTAGCTTATTCTTAAATTAAAGAACCATAAATTGTTAATTGAATATTTTTCACATTTAAACCAGTAATAGAAATAATATCATTCATTTTAAATTTATTAGCATAATTAATGGAAATAGATTCATTTTTTCTGTTATTTATTACATCGTAACTTTGAAGATTTATATTTTCTTTGATTTTTAGTTGTAATTTAGCTTCTCCTTTATCTAATTTAATTGCATCAACAAGAATAATTAAAATACAATTAAAATTAATTGTTACATTATTGCCATTTTGAACTAAACCAGGACTAGCATTTACAGTTTTCCATTGAAATAATCCACTATCAGTATCTTCGGTATAACATGTTAAGAACAATGTAAAGTACTTGTTTATCAATATTGAAAAGAAATAAACTGTCATTGATATATTTGTTGAACATGTGCTCTTTTTATTGGAAATAAAAATATATTACAAACAAAATTTTAAATCATCTTTTTTGTACATACGAAAATAAATAATAATGCAAAACTATAACATATATGGTTCCTTGGCCCCTAAACTACCATTCAAGCTATATCAGAAGTTTCTAAGTCACTTAGAAATGGTAGTGAAGATTGCCAAAATCCTGGTTTTGCAAAGATATCCTGGTGGCAGTTATACCTCAAAATAAAACTGAAAAATAAGTAAAGTTTTGTCTGATACGTTGCAGGAACTAGCAAAGAAATCTATGTTGACAAACACTGAAAGAAAGTAAGTATTTCGTGACATTTTAAACATGAGTTACAAGCCAGTACAGTAATTAAATGATAGTATGATTAAACATTAAGAACTTAATGAGAAAATTGCTGAAGCTGAGAAAAGGTAACATAATATGTATCAGTTGGAAAATAATATAGAAATATAGAAAATTAAAACTGATTTAAACGTAAACGAATCATGATTTGTTGAATCTATTTAAAACCAATTCGCAGAATATAAATCTGAGCTTGAAAAAGCAGGTTCAATAAGAGGTGACGACAATGACATAGCATTTAATGACCTTCATTGAATGGAAGTTTTAAGAAACTGGTTCAAGACTTGTACTTAAACCCCTACTTACTATGAATTTAAAAACTTAAAACTTTACTTTTCAGCTGGAAGTCATGATATCACTTATAATTTTGACAATATTAACGACAATGGTTTCCGCGATTAATTGAGTTAAAGCTTTTGATTTAAATCAACTAGATTTATATATATAGATCATGATTTGTTAGACATGTTACTTTTAAAACAACATTTATTTTTCATACCCTTTTAAGTACTAAGTTAAGAATTAAAAATATTAAATGAGTCTTTTAATGCTAAATAATGCTGTTTTCTTGGTTCGAGTCAATATGCAAGTCAATTTTCATCTTTTAATTATCGACTTGGGGATATCCAGAATTACCCGGATTCTGCCCATATCTTTCGTAATATTCACTAAATTTTTACTCACGTAAAAAAGGGATGATTTTGAGAAGATAACAGCTAGAAAATTACACAAGAACACCTGGGTCCTTGAGACATCAATGATTTCACTGTATGTACCTTGTCCATGGTGTAACGTGATTTCGTAATGCTAAATGCGTGTGTGAACTTTTAAAACATTAGGCTTAGTATATTTAGAGAAACCTGACTTGCAAAACGTGTTTACGCTGACGGAAGGGTGACAACAAAGCTCTACTATTCAAATGAGTTGAGCAATAAATTGAGAAATATTCAGCCATATTTTCTGAAATATTCAGATTAAATTGACGCAATTTGTAACAAATTCGAACTGACTGAAAGCCCACAGTCATCCTTAGTGTTGATGTTAATCATTAAACGTGAAGTAATTATTTCCACACCAAAGAAACTGCTAGCGTAGCTAAAATTGTTGGTTTCAGTATTTATGTTTAAAATTGACCAGCTACAGCATTTATTCAAACTAACAGATGAAAATGCAACTACTACTGCTAAATACTTAATAGTCCAGTAAAAATGTGAAATTAAGGAGAAAATATTTGCACAGAAATGATTTTTCGCATGTGTGATCTGTAACATATCATGAATGACATATCAAAAAACTACCAAAATCCAATGATACAAACACCCTATTTTGGGGGTAAAATGTTAAATAAAAGGAAATGAAAGTGTGAATTTTTGGAACTCCATCATAACTTCATATATACTTATCTAAACATGTCAAAATATTAAAGGATATAAGCAGAGTCTATTACCAGTCACAGAAAATTATATTTAAAACAATATATATCCAATATGGCTGCCAAATCCAATATGGCCGCCATAACTTATGCGAATTTCTGGAATTGATTCATAGTATATTTTATCCTGCATCTGAGTGTGTCAAACATCCATATGATCTACCTAGCTGCTATTGGTAGCGAGAGGCCGATTTTCTGTAAGGGTAATTACTAAAATTCACAAAAATTATATTTTAAGACGCTGCATAGTTTTACTTAAATGCTATATGGCATGTATAAGCTAGGATCTTTACCAATGCAATATTAATGCAAATAATCAAACAAGTCCTGATTTCTGAGCTATTATTTTTGTAGATGTAGTGAACTTTAGATTGTTAAGTCCGTTGCATGTCGAACAGGGGAAACTTCATTCCAAACCTACTTTTCTGCAACTACATGCTAATGTTTTACAATCTGATTGGCAAGTACAGCAAACAACTTTCGTGACAACTGTTCCCTCTGTTAGAAATGCAGAGGACTTAGTTGTGATAAATCGTTTGTACCGGAGTTTAGTGCTGACTTAATCTATAAAATTCTAAAGTTCTGTAGCGGGTTTTCAGTTAAGTTTAATAAGGTCACTGTAAAAGGTCAGAGAAGAAACAGCCAATCAGAGAGGAAGATCCCAATCACCTGGCCAGGAGGACCAATCATCGACGAGCAGCATCGCTTCACTTCCAGACTCCATTGAATCTACATGTATTCTGTATCATTAACTGAAATCCAAAGCCATCTTGTGTAGTGAGTGACTGCATTGTGTTTATATCTGTCTGTTAACGCTCTTCCGCCTCTAATAGGAGTTTCGGCCCTGGACAGCGAAGGTCATTTTCGCCATATTGGTGTAAGAAGTGGGATGAATGCAGCATCCATGTTGTCTATAGAACACATGAAACTAGGAGAAAAGTTAGATACGGTATCTGCATTATTGTACAGAACATATTGAGCGCTAGAAACAGGGGTGACTACAGTATACATAATTTCTAGGGCATATAAACAAAAGGGTAAGTAAGGTATCTGATTTATGGCATAAGGCATATTGGGTGCTAGAGTTTGTGATACTGCATATGGCGTTGGAAGGAAGGGTAGATACAGTATCTGTAACATTGTCCAAATCATATGGGTGCTAGACTGGAGGTTTACTACGGTATCAACATTGTCTATATTGCACGTGACATTGGGCATAATGTAGATACAATATTTGTATTACTGGCCAGATTGCTTTGGATGTTGGACTTAAGGGCTGATACGGTCACCATATTTTCTAAACTGCAAGGGGCGCTCCTTGAAATGTTAAGTACAGTATCTGCACTAACACACAAAGTGCTAAAATTATGAGTGGATACAGTCTCTGAATGATCTCCTTTACTAATTAACTTGTTGGGAATAAATATGGTGTTATTCCTACCAGGACTACTAGCATTAGTGGTGCCAGCATTATTACTCCCACCATCATCTGATACAGTCACCAAGCTGATTACCGGTCAATATTCTGCTCCTCTGCCGAGACTCATCACTGATTTCTTCAAGACTAGAGTCTGGACACAATAGAAAACTACCAGCCCCATTAATAAGGACATTCGCCCAGCACGAGAGCACTACTCCCCCCACCCCTTATTCACTACATCTACAAAATTAATAGCGCAGAAATCAGGACCTGCTTGATTATTTCTGAAGAAATAAAGGGTAACATCCTTGCAGAATATTTCTTGGTGAGTAGGCCGATAGACTAATTCAGAAATATCTGTTTTGCTGAGAAACAGTGTTCCCTGAATGTTAAATGTTTAAAGCAGACACCATGATTACAAATGTACAGGAAGTAACTATGTAAGTTAGATATGAAAATCCAATAAAAGAATGCATTCTTACCCTGATGCTAACTTACCTAAGCGTGTTTTAGGGCCGTAGGAAAGGGAGGAGGTGGGGTGGGGCAGGGGCCGATTATGGTATTTATCATAGCCATTTTCTGACAGCGAGTCAATTTTAGCTGATCAATTTTAGCTGATTTTCATAATGTGTGCTACCCCCGCCCCATATGAAAATGCTTCCTACGGTCCTGTATTTGACTGAAAAAAAGTTCATATAGTTATTCTTTAAATTAAAGAAATTAATATTGTTCCAACCATTTTCTTCCAAATCCGATACACAAATCTAAAACGAAAATATTTGCAACACAGTTGAAGTAGTTTAAAATGCACTATAAAATGGTACCAGTAGTATTTATGTGTATATTTGTATACATGTAATGTTAAGAAGTCATTGAAAATAATGTACAAGATAAGTTTCAACATTTTTAAGCTTCAGAATTTCATTTTACTTATAGATATAGGCGTATTATCAATATCACAGAAAATCGTGATTTTAGATACAGTTTCCAGCTTTTTTACCCCCCAATAAAACACAATTTGCGTCTTTAGATCTTGGTAGATTGTTCACTGTTGACTCAGCACATGTTGCAGGACATGAAAACACAAAAACTATTTCTGTGCAAATTTTTTCCTTTATCTGCATTTTTGACACAAGATTAACTGGACTATAAAATAGAGAAAAATGGAAACTTCGCAGGTCGCTCAACACGACAAAAACGAAAATGTTGCAGGCCCGGTTTGATTGAGCCTGTTCATGGACGGTAGTGTAAATGCATGCTACCGTCCACCCCCTATAGCCCCGGGTTGAGCAGAAATCAACATGCTAAAAGTACAAAATGCAATTTAGAGACATCCGCAGATGTAATCAAACGGCGGTGAACATGGAACCTTCAATGATACACGTGTTGAGGCGTGTAATTCCATGAAGAGCGGCGTTTGGTCCCCAGATAAAGTAAAGGGTTTGCCCCAAACGAGAAAACAATGGGCAGAACTAAACCAACTGGAATTTATGAAGGGGATCTGAGGTTATGGAGCCTGCGTATAGTTTTGCAAATTGACTGCGTAAAAAAAGCAGTTTGCTTCCAATGTACTGTTGGTGGTTACTGCACTATAAACTGTGCCGCTATTTGCATGTATCACAGAAACAAATTTGTCTTGTAACGTAACCAAAGCTTACTAGGTAAAAGAGCGGAATATTTCCTGTTGCTTTCGTCTTGGACAAATACTATTTATCCAAACTTTCTCAACACACTAATGTAACATCCTCTTATGCTAAACATGTCTTAACGTTCATTAACACTTTCAGCAATAGTTTTATTCGTTAAAAATGTGTTCCTTAATGTTTTTGTTTGTCAGCCTGTTCGCCAGTCTGATAGTGTGTCCGGTCTTAGGTAACAAAACATTGGTTCTGCTATTCGCTAAAGTACATGCAATTTAACCAGGGAATTTACATTTGAATCATTTTAATATGACGTGAGATCAATTAATATGATTCTTATTGTTGATAAAAAGACTTATCAGAATATTGAATTTTGTTGCTAACAAGAGAAAGAATTATATAGGTCTTGGGAAATGAACTTGGCATACTTAGTTCAAAATATATTTATCTTTCAAGTTAAGCTTTGTGCATTTGAAAGAAAATGTGTCTTTAGTAAGAATATTATATTAATATTGGTAATTGCGAAAAGTTTGTGTCTTTACATTTTACTCATATTCTTTAAAATATTTAGTACTATTTATTTTGTATTTTGAATAATAATTAAATATGTAAATTTAACAGTTATTAATTTGAATTGTTAATTTAAAGATAAAATTTTCTAAACATAAATCAATGGTTGTTTAAACACAACTATAAAGTTAGACCGATAAATTGAAATCATCGGAAGCACGAGAACAAAGCAAACAGTGAAAATGGCAGACTCGATTTGATTGAGTCTGTTCATGGGCAGTAATGGAAAATGCAACACTGCTCACGCCCCCTTTCACCAGCTTAAACAGTATTCAGTCTTCAAATCTAAATGAGTTGAAACAATGATCCCGAAGAACAGAAAATATAAAAACACTGAGATGAAGTCGGGGCGACTTTTTACGGCCACCACCCAGCACTTTACAGCCGCTGTTGTGAAGCAAATAAATCTGAAAAGTAGATCCATCGGAAGCACCGAGAACAAACTGCAGACTCGGTTTGATTGAGTCCGTTCATGATGGAAAATACAACATTGCTCACGCCCCCTAGCACCGGCTTAAGCAGTATTTAACCTTCAAATTTAAATTAGTTAAAATCAATGATCCTGAAGGACCAAAAAATATAACAACACTGAGATGCAAGACACCATTTAGCAAAACAGATTAAAGATTTTGTTGCGTATGTTGAATCATCCATGGATGAATCGGATACATATCGCTGGACCTTGAAGTGTCATCCGTGGATGACTCAGATACATTTCGATGGACTGAGATGAGTCTACTATGGATGGCTAGTCTCCATAAATTTGGACCTGAAAACGAGTCATCAGTGGATGGTTCGTCTACATAATAGTCGTTTAATCTTGAAATAAGTCATCCGTGGACGTCTCAGTGTCGATGATTTTCCGAATGAGTTATGCAGGCATGGCTAATCTATAAACGAGAGTTATGCTGGCAATTTTTGTTATTAAAAATAGAGGTAGGTTTTTCAATAAGATCTTACCGTAGGTTTTGCCCTGTCCTTATTTAAAGCATTACGGAAGGTTCTTACAGTTTTATGCCTCACCAAGAATAAAATGAAGATTCTGTAAAGATACAGACTTACCCATACTCTAAAAAGGTGCAATTAATCTGTTTATAAAATATATTCTGAGAATCCATAGTCTATAAATGACTTTACGTGATGTCTCAAAACAAGAAAAGTCTGTATCAGTAAACAATTGGTAATCAATAAAAAATAATACAAAATTATCGGGAATGATATGTACATAAGAATAGAAACTGCCAAAAGACAAAATTAAAAAAGGCAGGCATCATATCAAATGGGTGATTAAGCAATACCCGATGTTTTTTTAGAGCTTGAGTATTGGAACTGCCCTAGCTGAAATGTTCCAGCAGATAGATTGAACAGTACAATAACACAACATAAGAGTCATGCTGAACAATCTGAAAACATTTAAATAAAACAGTGCTGTGATCGCAAAATTGAAAAAGTCTCCCATAACGATTTAAATGAAAAATGTTGCAGGCTCGATTTGATTTAGCATGTTCATGGACGGCAGTATGTTTTATAAAGATCTTCTCACAAAATGTCTTAGTTATCACAAGCGCACTGCAATGTGGCTGTTGTAAAAAGCCTCTCCGTGCTTGGACGCAGTGTTGTTATATTCCTTGACCTTTTGGATAATGGAAAACACTCAGTGTTACTATTATACATTTTCGATTCAGCCTTTTGTAGGGAGCGTTAGGAATTTTGCACATTTCATTTATTCTCATTAACAGACTCTCCGAGTCTGCTATTGTTTTGCTTGGTTGCGTTCTATGCATCGAAATGATCTTTGTGCAGATTATATTGAAAAGTAAATGTTGGAAAACTTAGGATAATTTTGAAAAACAATGTCTTATAGATTGTTATCAACTGTTTTTTTTTAAAGCACCAGTGCTACAAGTATATAATAAGGTATAAAAAGTGAAAATTTGCTGTTGCTGCATTATTATTCGTCAGATTAACGCATTTGTGTTTTATAATTATTTCATTTATGTATGTGTATACATTGATACTATGCATGTGTGTTAGTATGTTTGTACTGTTAGTGTAGCTTTTTTGTAAGTTTGCATTTTATCTCCTCAGGAAAGCGTCTTTAACCAATGACGCACGAGTCGAATTATATTTATTCATATTATTATATCAATACCGATTAACTATTTTTAAGGGCTTTTGTAGGTAATTCAATCTTTTAGTTCAATTTAGCTGATACTTTTTTCTTTTTAATCAGATATATGTAGACTTATAATATACATGCAAAAACAGTATGGCTGAAACATTCATTGCAGTTGCCAAATACCAGTACATAGTCTATGGAGTTTTTCTTTTTTGCGTCTAATTAAGAAATAGTAAGTTTCCAAACGTGGTTTATCGTAGATTAACCCGAGTTTTTCATTCTTATGCGTAAAAATATATCATGAAGGGCTAATGAATCACTAAACAATGATATATTAAACTAAATCAATTTGTCTGACGAAATATTTAACAAAGCTTTGTTTCTTATTAACGTTGAGGGCACTTTACAGCTTAAACATTTGTTTTTGATTTGTTTGCTCCTCTTTGAAGTTTGCGAACAGCATCAATGTCACACGTACAGTTGTCTTGAAGAAACCAGTGTTTCCATGACTTTGCCCTTTTCATTTTGTTGACATTTCCTGAAACAAGTTCATCTATAAAGGAACAGTTTGATAAAATCAGGCTAAAACCCTCGTATATTTTTGTAAAACCTTCTTACCTTCAATATAGTTATTACTAATCATTATTGGTTTAGTCTTTCGCCTCTCTGAATTATTGAGCATATACCATACACCATCCGCATAGCGAGCAAATGGAAGCTTTCAAGTCCTAATATTACCGTACCTGAAATGTTAACAGAAAATGTTGCAGTTTTTCAAAATTTATTTCCATAAAAATATATAAACAACATTTGCACTGCATCTGACGCAACCATCAATAAAAGCAGACCCGGCTTGAGCGATTCTGTTTTTGAGATATATTGAAATATGCACCAGCCTTCAAGTTTACTATCACCGGCTTGATTGGTACGTTTTATAACAGTGGCATTGAATTGATTTACAGATTCCAAATGTTAGTGGAGACTGAAAATAGGCTCGTATTGCACTTTGTAGAAGAGTTTGGATCATTATCTGATACATTACTATTAACTATAATAAAACATTTAAGATGTAGAACCCACCTGTACCCACCTTTTGATGATAAATTATGAAGGGTCAGAGTTATGTCCCTTGAAATCATTTGTAAAATGCATTGGAATACTAAACCCACCTTATACTTATTTTTGTAAAAGAAATTGCCCTCCACTTTATGCGAAATGTATGTCGGGAGAAATTATTAACCAGTCTATACATATGTAAGAGTTACGATCCTTGGATTTGTCAAAGTATAGACACATTTTATAATTCTTTAAATGATACATTAAACTTTTGATTTTTGAATAGTTTTGTTCTGCTATTTTTTCAAAAACGATGTTAAAATTAGTAAAGGGCTTGCTCATGTGTTGTGAAACCATATTATTTAATATTTCAGTTCGTCTGTCTGTCCGACTCTATACCTGTCAATGTCGCAACACATTTATCACAGTCGTGCCTTCCGCTCCGTTATTTCAGATTTGTTTAAATTTGCGTAAGTATAATTTCGTTTGACAGTACATAAACATCAAACAGTTTTCCCGCAGGGTCAATAACAGGTTTAAACCTACAAATGAAGGTCAGGTGTGATTAAAGGCTAATAAATTGTATAAACATAGTTATTAGCCATACGCTTGTCATCATTACAAAAGCTTTAAGATGTTCCATTAATGTAAGCTTATCGTTTGCATGACATGATTTTAATAAAATTTAACCATCAAATAAAACAATATTATAAACGTGAAGTTTAAAATTCACGTTCAGTAGGAGTCAAAGGCAAACATATTATTGTAGTATCCGCAAACACAAAGTCCAAAATGTCTTAAATTCTAAAATGTCAAGAAGATATCAAAACCTATCTCTATCGATCTACATGCGTACATATAAGCGCGTTGTTACGTTCGAAATGGCTCGTATTAAATATGATTTTACAGTTGCTTTGAGCCGCCGTAGTCCCATTTTGTTGTTTCCACGTCAAAGGTGACGTCACCAATTTTGAAAAAAAAAAAATGATTTACTAGATACTTCTATATACAATAATTTCTAAATCAACTATTTTAATATTCTATCACCTTTGTAGATGTACACAATGTTAGTTTCTTTTTGTCAGCAGAATAAATGTCATCTGAGAAGAATTGCATTTTGACATTCATATTCCTTAACCCTTTTCATAAGTATTTAAGGTATGAGACCCGTAATAGAGTACCTCCTTCCTGAAGATTATTTAATTCCTACTATAAGCCTTCTTTGACTGCAGTTTTCAGTGGTGGGGGGAGGGGGGTGGGGGTAGGGGCGGCGTAGGTTCAAGCCCCATTGAGATCAAATTTTTCCCCTTCTTTTCCTTTTTCTTGTATGTCTTTGCTTCTTTCAAGACTTATTATTGATTCATTGTACAAAAGTGGAAAATTTTCATATGATAAGCGATTTTTTGCTGTTCAAGTGAATTTACCTCTGAAACAGAAGGGGTAGAGTTAGACATCTTTAAAATAAAGAGTTACATGCGGTAAAAATTTTCTTTTAGCTTTTACTCTTTAGACTACATATTGTTGAAGAAATATGTAGGTTTTACTTCTGCCACAAAAGTTATTTTTGAATGAAGTGAGCTAAATTCAAAACAGACCCGTAGTATTTAACCTTAATTTTTCAATGTTGGAGTAAAAATTCTGTCTCATTAAATCCGTTTACTTGAGTTACCCTAGAAAAATGATACTGACACGTTTTATTTTGTGTTTTATAATTGTTTACCAACAGTTTGATGTTTCTTTTATCAAAATTAATGATATAATGAATTATCTGCCAACATTTTGGATAGTGGCAATCACTTTGAAATTTGTCGCTACCTGAGCTTGACGAAATATCATAAAGTATACAAAATTTATAAAAAAGAATGTACGGTTAAAGTTGTTCAAAAATTGCAACACAATGCGAAACACGGTCAACTTTAAGAATATATCAAGTAAATGCCATTTTTAAACATTACATTAAGCGTCTAATACCTTAACAAATTATTATTTCTATACAAAGGATGCAGTATACGTTGTTCAGTTATCATGGTATTACCTTACTTTAATTTCATATTGTTTTAACGCCATTTGTATATGCCTCATTTGAAAATGAGAAAAATTATGTCTCTCCGCCTCAAAGATTGTTTCCACATTTTGTCTCCATACATGCATATATTGAGCTAAATTTAAATCAAGTGTTAACGAGAATCTGCAAAACGAGTTGTCACGTGATTAGAGGGGCGTTATGGCGCTTGCATTTATTGACATTTTCATTTTTTCACATTTTATCGTCACTTTATCATTTTATTTATTTGATGTTTGATGTTTGCAAGCAAAAGTACGCAATTAGGATATTCACGTTTTCATTTTTTTCACGTTTTATCGTCACATTGTCATTTTATTTAGTTGTTATCATATGCATTGCCCAATAATTATGCTATGGCTCATTTACTGTAATAATTGGGTCCAACTTCGGCGTTACGTCATTTGAGAAAACCTCGATTAAGGTTATGTCACAAAAAATGGTGGATTTTACCACGTGTTCGCGGCAATTAATGCATTTCTGTTTTCAATAAAACTTTACCTACCAAATAAATGAAGTGGCAAGCGGTTTTTATCAAACTGTTATGTATTTTAACATGTCCGTGTTTATCTATCTATCTATGATTACTGCCTCACACCTCTTGCGAGTATTATGGGCAGGGTGCACGCCGGGTGAAGATAAAAGTAAAACTGGAAGAAGACTTTCAGGCATAGTAAATAATAAGACATAGCATGGTTGTTAAAATGTTAAAAACAGTAGAATAAAAGAAGATTACAGACAACTGCTATATTTAATACTGGAACAGGGCCACTGCCTGCTTGAAGGATTCAAGATCAGGCAGAGTCGCAATATGCGGTGGTAACCTGTTCCACAGGACGGTGGTGTTGGGGAAGAAGGAGAATTTAAAGAAATCCGAGTTGACGTGAATTTTGCGGAGACTGAGGGGGTGCATGGGTCTGGTTAACCTGGTTGGGACTTCTTAGTAAGTTGGGAGGGGGATGGCAACAAGATGGTAATAAATCTTGTAAAACATGACCAGTTTGGAGTCTAGACGTCTCTTCTCAAGTGTGCTCCAGCCTAAGGTGTTCTGTAGGTCCGTTACGCTTGTGTATCGAGAATAATCATTTTTGACACATCTGACTGAACGTCGCTTGACCATTTCCAGCTTGTGTATGTTAACCTGTGTGTGTGCGTGTGTGTGTGTGGGGGGGGGGGGGGGGGCGACTATACAGATGATGCATATTCTAATTGTGGTCTGACCAGTGTTTTGTATGAAAGTGCTTTGACCTTTTCGTGTTTTGTTTTGATGTTGTGTTTGAGGAAACCTAGTGTTCTGTTTGCATTTGTTGTTATTCTGTTTATATATGTGTTCCAGTTAAGGTCGTTGCTGATATCGACACCAAAGTATCTTGCATCCTTAACTGGGGATAATGTTTGACAATGTAGCTTATAAGGAAACTGGATGGGCTTTCTGCTACGTGTGATATGGAGGACCTGGCATTTGCTGGGGTTGAATTCCATGTCCCACATTTTTTCCTAAGTTTCTAACTTTAGGAGATCGCTTTGTAACCTTTGGCAATCTGAGGGAGGTAACTGCAAGGTACACGGCTGTGTCGTCTGCAAATAGCCGTACCTGGGAGGTGACTGTGTCAGGGAGATCGTTTATGTACAATAGGAAGAGCAGGGGCCCCAGAATAGAGCCATGGGGGACCCTGGATGTGACAGGAACTTGATCAGACATATGACCGTTGACCATGACAGACCGGCATCTACCTATTAAAAAGGGCCTGATCCAAGACACGATTTGTTTAGAGACACAATGTTCTTGGAGTTTGAATAGTAATTTAATGTGGTTGACCTTATCAAAGGCTTTACTGAAGTCTAGTAGGATAAGGTCGGTTTGTTTACCTGAGGAAAGATTCCTTAATATTTCATCAACAAGTTCTATTAGCTGGGTCTCACAGGACCGTTTTACCCGGAACCCGTGTTGCAGCTCATATAGAATGTTGTGTTTGGAGAAGTGTGTGGATAGAGTGTGGATTGGCTAGAAGCAATAATATGTTCTAGGAGTTTGCATAGAACACATGTTAGGGATATGGGCCTATAATTTGCTTGGTCACTAGTATCACCTTTTTTAGAACCGAGGGCTTACATTTCCCTTCGTCCATTCTGCTGGGAGTTGACCAGTATTAAAGGATCTTTAGAACATCAGTGATACTATGTCAAGGATCTCAGATCGGAGCTCCTTAAGAACAATGGGCCTTATCAGATCTGGGCCAGCAGCCTTATCCACCTTTAGGTTTTGGAGAAGTTTCAGGACACCTCTGGGGTCAATGACAATATCATTCATAATCGGGTATCTGGTTTTACCAAGGGCTTACATAGTTGGGTCAGTGATAGTGCAGAAACTCCCGAAAAAAAAAACCCAGACTGAAACTGTTTTTCAGGATGTTTGCTTTTCCAATGCATTCTGAGTTAATTTTACCAGTTGTCTGATCTTTTAGTGGGGCACTACTTTGGTTGTCCTGTCTGGCATTTTTGAGTAAAGTTTCTTAGTGTTGAATTTGGGAGACTGCGTGTTGTCTGTATGTTGGATGTTAAGAATGTTTTCAATGTATGTTTCGTAAGATAACCTAATTTTTTGTTGGATGAGTTGTTTAATGGGTTTAAATTGCCGGCAATACTTATTTTGACCATTGTGCAATTTGACCTTTTGAAACAGTTTGTCCCTTTTTCTGATTTTACGTTTTATATCTTGGGTGACCCATGGGAGAAGCTGCTGTGTACTCATGTTTTTCATCGGGAAAAACTTAGATATGCCTTCTTGTATTAGGAGTTTAAACCTGATCCAGAGGTCTTCGACTGGGATATCCTCTGTATCTTTTTAAGAGATTGACCTTAGAGCTGTTTATTAATTGTTTGAAATCATTTAGCCCTTTGAATAATGGAATGTTTATGGGGACTTGTTTGTTAATGTAGGGTTTAAGTCGGGCCTGGGTAATGACTATGTTATGGTCTGAGATACCTGCTAGGACATATACTGTGGTGACTAATGTTGGGTTTATTGTTAAGAATAGTTTCAGTATGTTATCATTTCGTTTGGGAGTGTTAACCAGTTGTGTAAAGTTGTAGTCATCAAAAATTTCGAGGAGTTTGATATAGGATTGGGAGTTTGTACTGTTTGGTTTCATTGTGGGTATGTGGTCAGAGTCCCAGGTGAGGTTGGGGTGTTAAAATCACCAAAAAAACCATTTGGTGCCCTTAAGGGATCTGGAGAGTTCCAGAGACCTTTCGAGCTCAATAAGACTCATAAGATCATTTCCTTTGGTCTTTAGTAGGCAGCAACATATAGAGACTGAGAGGCATTCATATTTATTTTGAACCATAGCAGTTCACACTGTGTACTGAGTTGTTGCTGCACTGATGAAGTATATTTGTTTTTGACCAGAATGAAAACGCCACCACCTTTACCTGAAAGCCTATCTTTGCGAAATGGGGTATAACCTAATGAAGAGGGAACTATCTCACTAGTGCAGTGGTCTTTGGTGAGCCAAGATTCAGTTCCAATGACGATGTCTGGATTTTGAGTGCCAAGTAGGACATAGAATTTATGTTTTTTTTATTGACTATAGATTGGCAGTTCAGATACATTGCCTTTAGATTAGCATGTGGTGGAGAGATATTTTTAACTTTGGAGGTTGACCTGGTGGGACCTTACTCTGGGCTACTATGTGTTTTGCAATTTCGTTTCTTTTATTAAATGATTGATAATTTATCGCCCTTTGAATCGACACGCCATTTGTACTGTAAACATAGAAGGTCGTAGAGAAAATGAAACTAAACAAACATAGAATATTTGATAATTTATTTCAATGGTATAAAGAATGACAGTAAGCGAATTTTCAGGTAAGTAAGTATTTAAGCGATATGCAAAGTTAAAAAATGTTATTTGCGTTTATATCGACTGTTTTGCCCGATATCTTTTCCAAAATAGCTCGGATATTGAACAGGTCTAGGAAAGTGGTATATTTACAGATTATCTGTAAATTTACAGATAATCTATAAGTTTACAGATTTTTCGATCTGTAAATTTACAGATTGTGTGTATGAAAATTGATGAAATTACATTTATTCACAAAACTGCAGCTTGCAATTAATTGGTTTATTTACAGTGTGCACAAATAAACATCATTGTTGACTTTCAGCCATTTTTATTGTCTTAGAATTTTTGGCATTTTCAAAAAAATCAAAGTCAACAGAAATGACTGAAAGTTACAACTGGCCTTTATTTATGCGTATCATAAGTAAATCAGTTAATTTCAGGCTGCGATTTTGAGTCCAAGTATGCTTTTAGCAGTCTTCAAACATTTAATCTGTAAATTTATAGATCGAAAAATCTGTAAAATAATAGATTATCTGTAAATTTACAGATAATTTGTAAATATACCACTTTCCTAGACCTGTTGAACGTTTATGACACTAATGACAACTTGGAGGTAGCACAAATCATACTTGTGTCACTACGTTGTAGACTATATTATTAACTAAATCTAGATGTAATGTATTGCTAGATTCATCAAGGGACTATTAAAAAGAGGTTAACAACAGTGCTGCTATAGAAACGATGTTCAGAACAAAAAAGTTTTGTTACTACATGAACAAAAAAAGACAGAAACCAAATATATTTGATTAATTGCATGTTGCCTTTGTTATTCTATCATGTATTTTATCTTGATATTATTTAAAGATGGAGTAATAATTAAGATATACTGCCTCAATCTTGATACAGTTAGACAAAAACATGGTGTCCGAAAAGTGGTAATTTCTCCATGAAAACGACTGATTTTTGTTGTCAAATTGCAGATTTTTACTCAGAACATGTCAATCTGCCAGACCGTTTCTAAATAACGCAATTGTACTGTCATTGAATGACCAATGAAGTCAGAAAAAAGATATATCTGCTTTCAAAAGATCACTCACTTACACGGTTCTGTTGTCTAATATCAAGTGTAATATTTGATTGTTTTATGGTAATTAACTAAAAAGATGTTGCTATATATACTTAAATACGAAATGCTTAATTCCTGAGTTCATTGTAAACAAAACAAATGTCAAATGAGTTATCAAATGCTATAATGTTATAATGATAGCAGGTGCGTTTCATTAATTTTCTATATACTCATTTATTGCAAAAATCTTTGCCACCCTCCTGATGTATTCAGATGAGAATGTCTACTTAACGTTTTGTTTGAAATTCAAGAAAATGGTTGAACACGATTTATAGTGCACAAAATGCCAATGCCATTATGTTTCAATACTGAAAAAATATTACGGAATCCAGTACTAATAATATGTAACCGTCGCCAAATGATCAAAATGCAATACATGTAGTAGCATGGCAGTGATAGGATAATTATTGGTTGCATTCTATGCTACACTGCCGAAAAAGGGTCAATATACTGGAGTATAGGGTCCTGTATATTTTGAAAATTCGGGAGTATACGGGATGTATATTACAAATATACGGACCTAATATATGATCCCGTATTCGGAACATCTAGTATACGGGAAATCCGTATATTTGTCATGCATTACGGGATCCCGTATGCGCCGAATATACATATATGTATATTTCCCGTATATATGAAATATACGAATTTTCAAAAATTTTCCATAGAAATGGTGTTTTTTTCGTATTCAGCTTTAACATAAATTTTATTTTCATGTATTCGAGGGGTCTTGAGACTTTTTTCCGTATACTTTCCGTATTTTAGAATATACGGAACATGTATATGAACCTGTATCTTCCGGATATACGTAGTATACGGAACCCGTATTTTTCTCATATACGGATCGTGATTGCATCTACTATACGGAACATATACGGACCTGTATTTTCTAATATACGGGTTTCGGAGTTTTTCCGTGTAGGCATGATATACTTAGTATACGGATCCCGTACTTTTGTCATATACGGGGAATATACGAAACTGTATTTTTTGATATACGGGCTACGGACTTGTCCCGTATATGCATGGTATACGCAATATACGGATCCCGTACTTGTGCCATATAAGGAATGTATTTGCATCTGTTATACGGGGATAGTTTTTGATATACGGGCCAGTTTTTTATGTGGACTGATATTGTATATGGGCACACACTGAAAGATGATATAAAATGAAGGTTAAACATACCTACAGCAGAAAACGATATGTTAGAAAAAAGAAAGACTAAGACAGGGCATGAGAAAAAAAAATGCCATAAATGGAGACAAGTCAGATTTAATTAACATTTTATTCAACTTAAATACTTTTTTTAAACACCTTTTCAAACGATTATGAATTAATTTCATTTCTTGTCCAAATGAAATAAGCAGAAAATGTAAGTAATCAATATCATCAAGCATTTCGTCTCTAATTGAAAAACTAGCAATTCGAACATTTAATTCTGCGCCATTAACGCAACAAATAAGTTTAGTATCACTTTACTGTTTACTATTACCCATTCTTATATCCGAAGATGTATTCAAAACGAGCGCTTGAAAAGACGCATGTTGCTTGTGTTGGAATTCGATATGTAAGCAGGTTACAAATGCTGCCCCCTCCCCACCCCCTGGACATATTCAGTTTCCTTATCTCAATAAGTATAAGCTTTTATCTGTTGTTACGAATGTCACTGAGAACGAATGGCTCATTCGGGCTGTCTGTCAGCATATGTTAACTAGTAGAAACTTCTCACATAAGCATATTCTCTATCGTGAAAATAAAACGTCGTCCCGGCTTGTGATTCCAGTTGGAGTTAAGTGAACAAAACTCTTGTGTCAACCTGAAATTTAAAAAAATGCACACATTAAAAGTTATAAAAATGAACTCTTGCAGTTTATAGATACTGATAATTATATCTATTAAATGATGTGAAAATTATGACGAATAAAATGACATGTGAACAGGGATGACGACATCACTTAAGTGTCAGATCGCACCATACTCATTTCGTCGCGAAAAGAAACTAGATATCATTAACTCGGATAAAATGCATAGTGTTCATAGTGCCATCACACGTAGCCAGGTCAATCCTTACATCATTTAGAAGGATTGTCTTCAAACTGACATACAGTAATGACATAGGGGAGAGATTTTTTCAAGGGAGATTTTAGCTGTCACAATTAATTACTTCAAAAGCACATTAAGTGCAGTAATGTGAGCTAAATAACACATCCCCATTTTAAATCTACCAAAATGTCAAAAATACATCCACAATATAATTTCACCCAAAGCTTGCTTTAACGTAAACCTCCATACCCACCTATTTAAAAAACTAGTGTCCCATAACCTGTTCGCCGTTATTATGCTAAATTAATGTTTTATAACCTGTCAGCCATTACGCAATCCTCCATGGTTTTCTTATATTGTTAGAACTTATTCAAAATGAACAATAATAATTCTTTTGTACAGTTTTGATAAAATATATGAAGGTGATATAACAGTCCCGTTGCTAAGCTTTTTTTTATCTAATTTTAATCATGTCTTTAAACTTTGCGACTGAACAAGTTCTGAACGATATATTTACCACTAAATGTTGTTTTTTCTTTTTTTTTCCTTTTTTTATTGCTATTTTTTTGGGGGGGTTAAACAATCTGAAGAGTTTCCTGAATTTCCAATCTCGCAGTCAGTATAATATTCTCGCTAAGATTTATTGTAGACGAGTAAAATATTCACATCATAAACGTCTCATCTCGTCATGTTAAGATAAACATAATGCATCTTGGCTTTTAATTCCTGTATTCAAGTATGACATAGAAAACTAACTGTTAATCGGGATTTAAAATTATCATAATCTCATAGATTAACCTAACTGAAATATAATAGAAAATTTCAGAGTTATTATTGCGTACTAGAGTTGCAGAATATGCGATAATGATTATGTAACAGTGTATACATATCTAATCTGTGCTAAAATGAAATAAATGGTGCAAGTTTGATTGAATGTTTTAAGATCGAATTTACAGACATAGTCGATTTCTTTCGTAACAAATGCATCTTTGTTTTCAGAATGATTGGTTGTGCACGAGCGCATGTCTATTCGTGCACGTTAAAAGGCTTGGCTGGAGTAATAGAAAAATACATTTTTTTCGTGCAAAAATAGACTTTCCCGCGAGATGTTTATTGCTCTTACAACTTTTGTGCGAAATACATAGACCCTAGGCAAAACGGCTTTAATATTCCTTCATTAATATGTGTCACTTTCTTTTGTCTTTTTTCTTTCTCTCGAGGATTTAGTTTTTATGATTTTTACACTTTTTCATAAATCTTATGACAGTATGAAGAATCAGTACAAACTATTACCTAGCTTTAGAATTAACAGTAATAAGTTATCGGAATGGACTTGTTAATTAAGTTGTTTTTACTGGGTGAATAGCGAACAGTAAAGATCCTGGCCCAAATTCACGAAAAACAACTTAAGGTATCATTGTTCTTACTTGGGATAGGGGAAGCACAATGGTAAATAGAGCGAAATCTAAAACGGTGACCACCATTTTTCTTTTTTTTTTTAATTTTTGGAATCGATAGAGATTGAAATTATGTACGCTTTTTCAAAATTGTTCAAAAACTATCGTGCAGTTTCTTAAATATAGGCGTCTTTACGCAAAATTTTGGGTGAAGCTCGACGTCAGTTTTACGTGTTTTGCGTTCATAAATTGTTTGCCCACTATGTGACGTCTAAATTAACTTGACAAGTTATATATCATTGCTTAGATAATTTTAACACAAACTTGAAAATCAAAAAAAAATTGCCATATTTTTGTTGTATATACAAACGCTTCTTAGAAAACCGGTTAAGTACATCATTTTGTGCTCTGCTGAAAAAAAAAATGACGTTTGTGGTAATATTTGAAGATTTACAGCTGCAAAATGGAGACTAACAGAGAACTGAAAAAATACCAGTCAGTTGGAAATATCGTCAACTTTAATTTTTGAAAATTTCATAATAAGCCGTTGAAGATCGGTCGGTGGCGGATATATATAATAACAGATTTAGCTGAACAATTATTTGTTTGTACATGTATGTTCCTGAAAGTAAATGTTTGTGTTAGATGTATAATATGTAACGCTTTCTAAATATGTTAGACAACATACCGGTATTCATATTATTAAATATCACTTTTATTTGACAATTAATAAAGTATTTTATATATATTTGACTTGTTCCGCATTTCACTTTAATATTAAGTTTAACTTCATTTAAGTACAACCTTTAGTAAACCGCCCGCCTGTAAATGCAATATTAAATTATAATGACCAAAGCTATTGGTTATCAGTTACCCCCACCCCCCCTCCTCGTGTTACACAACCTACAACAACAACACTTAGTACGGTTATCGACGAAAGAGATAAGAGTATGTCTGTATTTTTACTCGTATTTTTAGGTTAATATAAAATTCTTGACACTTTAAGATTAATAATCAAATTCTACATAATATGAAATTTAATTATAACCAATCATTTTTATATAATACTTTGAAAAGATAATACGCATCACAACCTGTTACATTTTAGTCTGGAAAAGACGATATTTTGTCAGTTAGATTACCCATTTTCGTGAGATAAAATATCGTAATTATTAACTTCATGAATGCTTTCCTGAGATTCCAGTTTTTATCGAATGAATGAATGTATGTGCCCCCTCATTCCTTCGTAAAGAAGCTAGCCTTGGCTACTGAGCTTCAACGAAATAAAACTTTTTATCAGAAGCTGTTTTTGTCCTTGCAACTTTATTCTCGTTTAACCCCAATGGTGTTTTTGCACGATATTTTTATTTCAAACTCTTGCAACTTTTGGTGACAGACATTCTTGTCGACTATTGGATGAAAAAATGAATAAAAAATACTTTAATGATGAGTTGTGATTGATTGATTGATTGATTGATTGATTGATTGATTGATTGATTGATTAATTGATCGGTCGAATAAATGAATGAATGGATGAAACTATTTAACGGCTATTCTGAATTTCCTTTTTCATATTAAGATTACAAAATTTAGTAAATTGACTTTTTTCTGATGCTTCTGAATTCGTTAAAGCAATAAAGGAGTATTTCTTCTGAAGTGTATCATTTGATGTACATTAAATATTTTCATTTAAATCGACATACTGGAAGCAATTAGTGTTTCCGATTAATTGAAATATAATTCATGATCTGCTTTGTTACAAAAAAAAATCATATTGAGAAAAAATATCGGTCAAATTCAGTTAATTAAAAATTAAAATATATTAAATCAAATAAGTACTTACCCCTGACTTCCTCTACCTCTGTAGAATGC